>NC_133483.1:3473067-3609669 GCF_025370935.1 Choristoneura fumiferana
CAAAAGTACTGGACTGATTGTGTTGAATTTCGACATACATATAAGTCAGTGACCTAAAAAAACGTGTAACTTAAATAAATTATTTTAAACATGGAGGAGGTGAATTAAAAAAAATATGGCCACAATTGAGGGGCAAATGTTTTTTAACGTTTTAAACTTAAACTACAAATGTTTTTTTATTGAATTAAGATAAAAGATAAAAACTTAATGTCTGTCTGGTAACTTTATATTAGTGATGTAACTTTCAAAAGAATTATAAGTGATGCAACTTTGAAAAGAGTTCGAAGAAAGTGTGTTTTCTGGCAATAACGTAACGTCTAAAAAAAACATAAAAGTACAAGACTGGCGCACCTAAAAATATTCATTTTGGCGTTGAGTTTGAGCAGGGAACGCGTTCGATCGGAAACTTGCTCACAGACTGTATGGTTTTCATATGAATTCATTTCTGGCCAGTGAATATGGTAATAAATCACGAGAGTAACACGGCGTCGCTGCACTGACACAGGTGATGTACTTTATTTCAGATGTTAAAATTTTATACCTACGGCCTATTTCACAAGTCCTGGTTTTGTCACAAAAAAATACCAATGAGTGGTAAAACAGGTACAAAAAAATATGAAAGTATGTGAAAATTAACCTTTAATTTTATCGCAAAAATAATTAAAACTTTCATTGAAATAGAATACGAGCCGTATTCGCTGTTCTCAAGACAAGTAAATAATGAGAATTTTCCGTTAGCAATTTTTCACAGATTTCGAAAAAGATATTAGATATAGAGATAGAGCGATATCTTCGCCGATTGTTCACTGTTTTCGATGATTCTTTTCACGTTTAATACTGTAGGTACGTCTCAACATTTTAAAAATATATTCTATCGTGTTTTACTTCCACGCCAATAAACGCTTTTTTTCCATTCACCTCCCTTCCTAATAACAGTATAGGTATATCTCACAAATAAACTACATGCTATTTTATTATTCTCGCTCACATTGATACGTATTTAAATTGGTTCGGTTCGCACCTCGGCGCCAATAATTGGCAGTACGAGGGATGTTTACGAGTGCGACGGGTAGTAAAGGTGATTCACTCTTCAACTGGGTACCGTCCTGTTAACACTGTAAAATCGAGAGGATAACATAAAACGATGTACAAACGGACGTATTGGACCGGGAGGTAATAGTATAAAGTGAGATTACCTGAAATTCCATTTGCAGGCCTTGGAAAAATATATTGCTGAAAGCTTCCGTTATAAACCCTTTATCGGCTAAATTGTGCACCTATAATTGTTTTATGAATTTCAAAAATTATTTTGTCTCATCTAAAATCTTGGTAAATACTTGAAAAAAATTAGTTATCTCATCATATTTAACCTTAACGACAGAATAATGGAATTTTTCATTTTGATGATGAAAAAAAGGTTACTAGAGTCATGTGGGGTAGACGTACGCAATGGGTAGTACAATCACATACATTTCGGACAGAAATTTATGGGATTGCGTACACTTACGAGTACCCACAGCCACTGCGAAGGTTTACCCCACATGACTCTATGATAAATGGTTTTGCTCTACTATAAGAAAAATATTCATATATTATCTAAACGTTCCAGCCATGTTGCAACTTGCAACGACCGAAATCGCGAGTAGGCCAAAGTGGTCTCGTTTTAACCACACGTCGTTTTTGTACACAAAAATTATAACATACCGTAAACTGCTTCAACTTTGCCCTCTGGCCCCAACATTGCCCGAGTTGATTTAGAGTCGATAACTTAGCACTCTTATAGGTTTTAAACTTTTATCTACACGGGAATTATTATTACGGAGGGATAAAAGTTTTAAAACCTAAAGGGTGCTAAGTTATGGACTCTAAATCGAATCAGGCAATGTTGGGGCCAGAGGGCAAAGTTGAAGCAGTTTACGGTATTATTCTAACGTAAGTTCTAATTAAAATTCTAAGCTAATCCATGACATAAAGCTAAAAACCAATTGTTTTTATTTTCCTACAAGCGTTTGCGTAACACGCCGCAGTATTCGCCTATTTTGACTGCGCCCATTTATTTCAGCGTTCCGCGGTCCCAGGCAAATCCAGCAACCCCTTTTCGAAACTCGTATCTCACTCGCCAACAATCCCAAAAGCAGCTCTAACTTGTACAGAACAAAGTTAAAGTTTGGAGAAAGGTTTTCGAGTTATACGAGCTTCGGAAGGCAACTGTTTCGCATGCAATTCCCTCTCTAGTGTACCGGAAAAGGAACACAAGCTGTAATCCTGCCGTAATAAGATATACGTAGATATTCCCGAGCTTAGTTTCAGATCGGGTAAAGGGAATGGCGTTTTTATGGTGTTGGGCATTGGGAGAATAACATGGGATTTTCTGAAACACCCACTTAGGGCGTCATTATCTCTTAAAGGTTTCGTCCCAGTAGACAATTTTTTAATATGATAGGGGAAAAACAAGTAAGGGGGTCACCTGATGGTAAGCAATCACCGCCGCCCATGGACATCCAATACAATACAAATACAAAATACTTATTTAAAATATATAGCCAATACAAGAAATATCCATCAGACTCCAAACTAGGCTGAGCCTGTATCTAGGACGTCTGCGGGTGCGAGTAACTTATTAAAAAACAGTAAACGTAATACGCTAACAATTATGTATGTTACCAAAATTAAGTTATTAAGTAACTATAAACAATACTGAAGGTGCATGCGAGATTAAAAGTAAACAAGTTATGTGCGAATGTGTATGCGAGCGCGCGAACGCGCGCGAATATGTGTATGTAAGTGAGGTGTGTGGGTGTAAGAGTGTATGTATGTGTCCATCCATAACGCGGCAGTTGAATTTCAGGTATGATATTTATTACTCACATTGCAAACCATCTACTCGATGCCAATAACGACTAGTGCCAAACCACACCTTGTCTCAGAGAACCATCTGTAATTTAGATACTACGAATAGGTTTACTGCGGCGAAAGGAAATTGGAATGGTTTACTACAACTTCCATGCCAATTACGTTTTCAGAAACATAAAAATCACAAACATAAATGCAAGAGGTTTAAAATCTACCAGAAGTATTACAGCAAATAGTTGGGTTATTTGGACTGAATGTGAAGAAGCGTGAAGGAGTACCAAGAACACACATACCCATGCACGCTCGCACCTACGCACGCACACTATACGCACTAACATCGCATTTGCCTACTTATGATATTATTAGTAGAACTAGTGAACCTTTTGAATGTTCGTACCCTAAAAATCACCTTCGATTTTGGGAACATTCGAGTATAAATGTATTGTTACAACATTTCGCGGGAGAAAAAATGAAATGAACAAAGCGCATTGTTCACATTTTTGTACCAATTTCTTCCCATTCGACATTCTTCGTGCCTCCACGTTTCTATTGTATCTACAAGTACCGGCCGTTGAAAGGATGTGGTTAGGTTAAAAGAAAGAATTTTTAGCTAGTAATTGCACCTACATAGTCAATGGCTGTACCTTTGTACACATAATATCTATATACAGCCAAGATTGTAGAATGATTTATAGAGAAGTGAGAAAAACTTTAATACCATAACGAGTACCTTTCTTAAAATTTGAGAACCTTCATTATCTTCACCTAATTTTAGCTCTTTTTTGCAAAAAATACCCAAGCAAGAAATAAAATCATCATACAAACGAAAGCGACCAAAAGCAAGTAGATATTTCTTTTCCAAAACTTTATGGGCGCCATAGCGGGCAAAAGCTTTCATTCGCTTTGAAAAATAACCTGATTTTAGATACGGACACCTCGGAAAATATGTCAAGTTTCCTGCAATATAATTTTACGCGTGTTTTCATACGGATAACGCGCGTAAATAATGCTGTAATGTATTCCTTCCGTGTGTGTGCCGTAAACAAGCCATCTGTCAGAATAGGGGTGAAATAGAGCATTAGCCCGCGATAGAATGACAGGCAGAAGTGTCAGTATGCTTAAGAATATACGCAACTGTAAAAATGTATATAACTTATACTTGTATTTTCAGCATCCAGACACATATTTACATTTCGGTCAGTGACTAGAATGTAAAAATATTGTACTGACGATGAAATAGTAGATTGTACCGTCAGCCAAATAAACGATCTATCATTTTTTAAACAAGTACCTATCAAATAAATATTTCGTTAAAGAAAAACTTTCAAGTGTACATCGGAATAATGATACATGTTTACTTTTTAATGGCTTAAAAGTAAAAACTGTATAGGTAAACAAACAAATGAACAAAAAGAAAGTGTGACCCATTTTACGTTTACGATACCAGTAAACTCTCCATTGATGACCCATTCACCCGGTAAAACGGAGCGACCAACGTTTGAAATCTGCCGTCAATGGCGAAATCGAACAGTATTAAAATTTATATCTGAGAAGATACATTATAGACCAGCCTATGCCAGCGGTTGTGGCCTCGTCGAAGTTAAAAAAAAAGGTATTTCATAATCCCGTGGTACATAACAACTAGCTAGCTAGCTAGGTACAAAATCAAGATCAGTTGCATGTAGTTCTAAAAACTTTGACGTCTAAACGCATGATGACTGAAACCGCTGCAATGTAGCTGAAACGTTTTATATTATGGTCTAATGCAATCACAATCGTTTTCACCACATAGTATAAGAAAAGGGTAGAAAGAGATGGTGAATGCGATCGCGTGTGCCCGCGCGCTAAGCCGAGTTTAGACTAGCAAGAAAAATCGTGCAAGTCGCATTACATTGCGGCGCTCGATTGACCACTACAAACTCGTTGGCTTCACGACCTCGCAATGTAATGCAATTTCCACTATTTTTCTTGCAAGTCTAAACTCGGCTTTAGACAATACAGCTATAGGGCATTTATACTGTATTTTAAATAGGTGTTATTAAGCCCCAGGTAAGGTAAAAATCAAGTGAAAACCACGAAAGTTGCCTGTCAGTCTCTATTTAGGTACAGTGATTTAGATTGTGTGTTGTATGTCAGTCACTTGGTCAATCATTAGCTAGAGTACTGTTTTATAGGTAGGTAATATAATAAAATATTAAAAAAAATAAGTAAAATTAAACAATTATTACGAAAATAACCGTTAAATCAAATAACCCACCCCTTGCCATTCCCGGCGCAAAAGATCCCATAACGCTTGCGGCATTTCCACGTTGGACAGCCGAAGTTATACATAACTTTTAAGTACATTGATGTGACAAATACAAGAGAAATCCCAAATGCCAGCAATATAAATACAAATATCAAGTGACACTAAGCATTATTTTTAATTTCCTTCAGGATTTTCCGCACTTAAATGGTGTCTGTCAAAAGTAACAAAATCCCGTTGATATCGAATACTTATTGAGCGTTCACCCCCTTCTAATGGCTGTGAAAACGTCACATTTTAACAGCCACGTTGTCAAATCACACGGAAACCACATTCAGATCATCGGTAAAGTGTCATTTAGTTTAATGTAGCGTTCCGAATGCGATAGTAAAATTATACGTGATGGTATTATCGATACTTTTGCGATCACGAGGATATAAAATCAACCCATTTGATTTCTATTCACCCTAGAACGTTCCTATTATAAGTAAGTTATAATAATTGTCCTTGTTTGGCTATACAAAACGAACACATAATATTATAATAATTATTGTGCTGATAGTATCTCATCATTGTAAGCCTTATTGTTTTTTTTTTCGGTTAAGCTACAGTTTTGAATGAGGGTTACTAGATAACATAACCGAATATTTGGTCAGCTGTTATTGTATTCAAGTTATTGTGTACGTAATTCTGTTTTAAATGTCCTCGAATGTTGAAACTAAAAAAGTACTGAATTTTAGTCTCATCTGTTTTAATAAGCACAAATTCTAATGATTAAAAAAAATACAAAAAGATATCGTTAAATTTGGCACATATCTGTGTCAAGACATACGTGGGGTTAAGTCACTTTGTTATCGTTGTTTTAGGGTATCGTACCTTAAAAGGTCAAAACGGGCCCCTTACAGGATCACTTAGTTGTCTGTTTGTCTCTCCGTCTGGCAAGTCAAGACCCTTTATCTCAAGAACCCGAGAAACAAGCTGAACCCTCTCTACCCAAGGCGGTAAGTAGCGCTTGTAGGAATAAGCAAGTTTTTTTTATTTATTCATATACTAGCTTTTGCCCGCGGCTTCGCCCGCGTGGAATTCGGTTATCGCACGCTGTTCCCTCAGGAAGTGTGCATTTTTCCGGGATACAAAGTAGCCTATGTCGCTCTCTGGCCCATAAACTATCTCCATGCCAAAAATCACGTCGAGACGGAGCGACGGACGACGAAAGACGGACAAACATACAAACACACACACTTTCGCATTTATAATATTAGTATGGGTATCTATCATTATTTGACAAACTGAGTTGTGATGTTTTAAATTATCGATTAGACACAAAGATCTGACATAGACTATGGTGTCATATGCCATAATGACCAGAGAAAGTCATCACTATTTTTTTACACAAAGAAAAGGTACGCAAGCTTAATGATTTTTACACCATTACTTTTTTTTCCAGTTTTTTATCATTTTTATGTTCCATACATATTACCTAAGAGAATCAGTCAGTGCAAATTCTTTATTCCAACGCAAATGTCTTTGTTAAACTCCTAGTGGTAAACCTCAAGGGAAGTCACGCATGAGTGAAAAATATATAGGCCGCCAGGCTCTGAAATATGTTGGACCTATGTTGAACACGTTACGCCGCTGAAATCGTAATGAGGCTTTTGTCCTACCTTAGAAAGAAGCCTTTATTCTCGTCGTTCTCAACAACTTTTGTTGAAATCTGTTTTCTTAGGAAAACTGAGGCAGACATGGGGGTTGAAGTTCTACTTATGTTTTTAGTATTTCGTTGGCGAATTAATTTTAAATGAAGCCCGTAGAAAACTCTAGAGTTAATCTACTAAATTGTGAAGAAAATTCCA
The DNA here is from genome assembly GCF_025370935.1 of Choristoneura fumiferana. NCBI lineage: Eukaryota > Metazoa > Arthropoda > Insecta > Lepidoptera > Tortricidae > Choristoneura > Choristoneura fumiferana. The sequence continues at coordinate 3,480,019 of NC_133483.1, forward strand.
GAAGGCGATGTCTTGAACATTCCGGATGGCATTTTGTGTCTCTGTAATTTCTTAGCTACTTATTACATCACCCGGTACTTATCATGTTTAACAAAACAGTAATTAACTCGACGATCCAGCCACATTGCAGTGGCCGTGGTTACGATCAGACTGAAGTAGTTAGTAGTAAGTACCTAACCTACTTAATGGTTATTAGAGTAATTCGACATACGAGTGCCGATACTAATTGTAATCAAGTGCAGGGTCTTCGATAGACTCGTACCTACTGGTAAACAAACAAACAATATACTGAATCGTACGGTATCATATCATGATAGGTACCCTACACGGGTGCCCTTCGCAAGGTCCAAATTTTTTTTCCCTAGAAATTTTTGGTTGAAATTGTTTGGTATAATATTGTATGGCATACTTCTTTCTTTGCATAAAGATTTTTTTGCATAAGTACATGTTTTTTTTCCTAAAGCACTTTTGGGCTATAATAAAATTGTGGTCTAAAATTTTTATTACTTAAATGCTAAATCCATAATATTGTTAGATCTATATTATATAGTGTAATATTCAATGTCCTAAAAAAATTAATGAAATGAATGAATATTTCATACTTGGGCTGGCGAAAAAGTAAAGGGGGACGGGGGGGCAAGCCACCCACAAGGGAGGATTTTAAACCAGTCGATATAGACCCACCCTACACTTCAGTCTATTCGTGATGTTCCGTTAAGCGTAATAAATCCCAGTTGCTACTAATCATGTGTACAAATCACGTTAGTTTATTTCTCAGACTACTTTCTCAAACAAAAGACAAAACCTTCTAAGCGAGCATCTTTCGCTGTCGCAGACCTAATATTTTGAACACACAATCGGATTCCACTGCACGAAATTCCGCAAAGCACTGTGGAAATGTCTTATCGGTACGATATGTCCCCTAGCGGTGCTCAGATAAAGGGTTGAACGGGTCCCGGCTAATGCTCTGATTCCAATGCGGTTTTGTTATTTGGTTTGGTACATTATTGCCATTATTAAGGCTGCCTGTCCACTGGAGTTGAGAATGGAGCAGAGCGAGGGAGTAATGCGGAGCGGAGTTGCGGACTATATATATATTCTGTCCATAAGGGCGGAGCTAGATAGCGGAGCGGAGGGAGCAATCAATGCGGGTTCGGTCCTGAAGGCCTTACTTGCATTTAGCATTGGCGAGCAGAACAACTTAGTCGTATTATTGTCCGGATAGCAAAATGTCTTGGTCTGTAAAACGTTATGTTTAGTAGGTAAATGGTCTGGTCTGGTCTTGTAAATCTATTTAATACAATCAAGACCTTACACAATTGAGTCATTCTGCCTACTTGTGCATTTCACGACCTACGCGTTTTGCTAAGTAAGTTTTCCTGAAACAGACAATTTGTAATCATGGCATCAGTCAGTGTACTACTGAGACGTTTTGAATGCCAAGGCTAAATGCAAGTAAGGCCTTCAATGCGGAGCGGAGTGGTAGAGGCGCAGAGCTAGATAACGGAGTGGAGTTGCAGACTGTTTTTCCATTCACGGAGCTTCCACGCTTCACCACTTGCGTTCTTTTCTCCGCCCCGCTTCTCCGCTCTTCTTCCTCGCTTCGCGCCCTGGCTCCGCTTACCGGTTTCGTTTGAATTTTTAAGCTAGTTACCAACTCCCAGTCCACTGAAGAAGCGGAAATTTTATCAAATTCTATTGGTGGATTTTTATCTCGCTCACCGCTCCGCTGCATCGCTCTGTTCCTGTGGACGGTAGCCTAAGAACACCGAGCTTTTGACTTTGTGCTCCGTTTATATGCAAATGCAAGTTCTTCGCTACGTTTTTAAATCAATCATTCGAAGGTTAAAGGACTAAACCGTGAAACGTGGCGGTTTTGATTAGTATTGGGTACAAAACATGTGAATATTGATATTTGCTTCGCATTATTAAAACAAATAGATACACATTCTGAAAATGTAAAGTTATCTAATATACCTAATAGAAAACAAGTAGTTTTAATATTATCCAAAAACTGTTGTTACATGGTTCATGAATTCAGCTGAACATTAACTGATTGGTGTTAGTAGATTTATGATTATTGTTTGTCAATACTTGAAAGCAGCGGAGTAATCAAGAAATGCTTCTAGCCATGGCGTTGCATGAAAGTTTGATCCAATTCAAAGTTTTGAATCTTATCGCAATCAATTTAACTTCAAAGTCCACAAGTTGTTCGGGGATATTAAAATTACACTCAACATATGGCTCACTTAACTTATAAAATAGCGATTTTAGAGGGAGCTAACTTATATCTACCTAGCAGTGGATGTCCTTTGGCAAGCAACGATGATGATGAAGAAGATCTGGACCATAGTGGCAAAAGAATGCAAGACAGACCTAGTAAATCTAGTAGTCTTCGACAGAGATCTTCGCTTTGGTAAAAATAAAAGCTTTTTCACTTCTCATTGCTCTTAAAATGTTACTTTAGTCTCTGCATATCGGGACTAAAGCTCCTCATTAATCTCTAGGGACTAATTTTTTTTTTATTTACTTTGCATACTCCTAAACAGCCAAGCACGGTGTTTTTTTGAATGGAGGATTACTTATCGCCATTTTCAGTAATTGTGTATAGACAATTTTTAGGGCGTGGAAATAACCTCAAAAATGACGACTGTGCAAAAATACTTAAAAAACACGATTTAATTTCGTGAAACACAATTAATGATTACGAATATGAATCTATTTAATTATATTAAGGATGAATTAATTTTATTGTGCATAGTCCAATAAGTTTTAAAATAGTTTTTAATATTTAATCTCTTGGCTAAATATTTAAAGCGACACTACAAAAAAAACGAAAGAAAAAAACAGAGGATCATTTTTTTACTATTTTAATTTTGGAGTCCATTAGTGTATTGAGCACATAGGTACGTTTTTAAAAAGTATATTGTAATTTTGGACAGAATGTCGTTTTTTTATCCTCGCATTCAAAGTGGAAAGTAGTGTTTAAAGCGAGACTAAACAACCATAATGACACTCGAACTATACCCACTCTTGCTCTGCTCGGGTGGCTAAACATCTCGTGTCATTATTGCTTGTTTTAGTCCCTTGTCGAACAATCTACTATTATTTAGAGAAATGAGCCTTTATTTTTAAGCTTTAAAGAACCCGTGTGTCACATTGTCACATCCGTAATACAATTTCGAACGAGGTCCCGTCGAGCGCACAATAAGCACGCCACAATCCCATTCGGCGACAATTCAGCACAATAGAATCGCAGGTGGGCAACTGAACTTGGTGAATTTTGATAATTCTTCGAACGAATAAAGAATAAATAAATAAACATTTATTCACAAGAATTTGTACGTAGTGTACTTGTCCATAATTGTTTTTACAGTAAATTAACAGTCCCTTCCTTACTACATTAAAATTGTAGGTAACACTAGCTACAGGCGTGTGAAATTTTAAAATTTAAGATTTTAAGACTACGTTATGTTAGGTTACGTTATTTTGATAGTTGTATACTGTTGTTCTGAAGCGATTATTGCTTATAGTATGTATACACTGTACTGTTGTAGGTGGTAGGACCTTGTGCAAGGTCCGCCCGGATTGCTACCACCATTTTGCTCGCTAATCTGCTTGTGCTTGCATTGTTGTGTTTCGGCGTGGAGAGTAAGACAGCCGGTGAAATTACTGGCACGTGAGGTATCCCACCTTTAGGCCTCTATGTTGGCAACGCGTCTGCAATACCCCTGGTGTTGCAGATGTTTATGGGCGGTGGTGATCTCTTACCATCAGGAGACCCACATGCTCGTTTGCCATCCAGTCGAATAAAAAAAATCAACAATTATTTAACATAAATTGCTCTGAGGTTGAGGATGAATTCTGGTTGAGTTCGAAACGCGTCAGCGTAGTGTGCTGGTGGCGATATTTCATTTTTGTGATTTGTATGTATTCTTACAGTATGGTGGTGGAGGAACTGCTTGAACACACATTTATTGCATAGTCGTAGATATATCCTAATGTCACGGGTGAGCAAAGTCACTTTATATAGTTCAATTATTTATTTGACAAATTGAAACCTAAATATTTGAGTAATTGTTGTGCAAATTAATTAAATTATGTGCCTAAGTATTTAAGTTTCATATAAGAAGGTTCAACAACCTTCGGTAACGGAACCCTAAAAATCTGTCCCCTAGGTGCTAGTATTTTACAGTAAGATCTTCTATGAGACAATAAAAGTGGTCTCAGATTTACAGTTGTTCTGAGAACAAATGTCAAGAAACAAAGCCACAATTACACCGTTAATAAGGTTACGCTTTTAATGGCCTCGTAAAAATACTGTCTCGAGTAACAAATTAAGCTTAATTTCTCATCAAATTGTTACGAAATTGCTTATAAGGAGCCCTTTTGTCTAAATAATAGGAGAGTGTTGTTACTTGTAAACAATGGGTCGAGTTCTGTATTCCGCATTATTATTAGGTTGGGTTTATCGTAATTAAAATGTCGTTCATGAGATATCACGTGTATTTTTTTGTATGTACCATCAGCCAAATATGTGGTCTAACACCCTAAAGCTGATAATCGTTTGCATGTCACAAAACAATAATGCCAATAGACGGTCTGTCAATTGAAAGTTCGACTTTAGCAACATATTCATTTGATAGGAACTTGTTCGAAAATTGATAAGTAGACCACTTTTTTTGCTGATGGTACCTACACAGTGCCATGATATAAGAGTGTGCTTAGATCGTTTTAAGCACCACAACCGCTCATCTACTTCTGCTGCTGACTGTAGTTGTCGAGTTAATTACCTTAAAATGAAAAGGAGCCGTTATAGAATCACCTTGTTGTCCGGATTTCTGGCTATCCAAACCCTTTTCTTAGGAAGCGTGCACATATCATGTTAAAATTATGATGCAACACGGCTTTCTCTTGCAACCGTGAAAAATTAGTTGCTATGTTCACGTATTACAAATACCATCTTTAGAAAGAGTATTTCCGTGCATAAAAGGGACATTAAAATCTATAAGATAAATATTGGACTTGGTTCCCCTTGTTTACGCATATTTTTTTATGTCATAATTCTATTTTGCATAATCTGTTTAAACAGTATTTATGCCGAAACTGTTTTCGCATAACATTTAGCGCAGAATTCTCTTACGCATTACCAATGTAAGCCTTTACGCATAATTTGTGAATTCCGAATATTGTTTAGGCAGAAAATTAGTTACGCAGAAAGTTACTTTCGCATAGTCAATGTAACGTTTAACGACTCTGAGGCGAAGTCGCCGGAGCTCCGCTTTACGGAGCTCCTATTCCGCGTAGTTAAAGCGCTTTGCGCCTTGACAAAATACTAACCTAACCTATAGTTGAGCAATCATGTTACCTTAGTTTTCTTTATTGCGGGGCGCTCCGCCCCCGAGCCCCCCGTCTCCCCTTTTCTATTTCGCCTATCCAAGTATCAAATATTGTTTTCTTTTTTCGAAACCTTCGTAGGATTATGTTTGTTGTTGCATCCCCCTTCTTTATGCCCGTGCCTCTTTTACTGGTGGCTGTTCGTTCCGTTACAAATACAATTCTAACCTTAATAACCTATTTTTCTAGTCATCAATAGTAATTAGGTAATTTATTTTCAGACATAGATTTGGACAGGATTTCGGCCTATCAAAATTCGACTAAATTACATATACTTATGCTAAACAAGATTATGCATAATAAAATTCGGCCATAAAATAAATTCGGGTAAACCATTATTCGGCTTATACAGAATTATGCCGAACTAAATTTCGGCAAGTTAAATGATGCGTAATCAGTTTCGGACATTAAAAAGTTTCCAAATAGATGTCACCCATTGGACTTATATTTTCTTTTATCAATCACGTTTAAGTTTCACAATAGAGGTAATGACTAGAAAGACAGTACAGGATTACAAAGTTTGCCACAAACTCAAGCCTCAACTCGTAGGTGCAGTTGGAACAACTTAAATTGAGTTAGCATGTTCCGACGAAACTCTAAAAATGTTTTTGAGCGAAGCTTTATTCAATTTACTGCACTGTACCCCTAGTTTGGGTTTTCGGTTGCAGAGTGCGTCTCGGTCGCATTCGCGTTAAAATCTCAATTTGTATGGAAACACGAACAGCGCCTCTAGCGGAACGTTTGCGATGTTCGTGGTTCCATACAAATTGAGAACGCGATCGAGACGTATTTTGTGGCCGAGGACTTGCACTAGGGGCACTGAGCTCTTGCGTGCAGTCTTAGTCAGGGATTATTGAATGGTGTGCAGAAATAGCAATGTTCAACAATAGCGAGATGCATTGCATGTTTTGTTAGTAAACTGCTGTGCGGTGAGCGTTTAGACCATGCCATGAACAGAGAATTTGGTCTTCGCGTCATGAGTTGCGCATTGTCGTGGCCGAGCCCTTGTAGATTTATAGCCGTACCTAATGTTTGCAAATGTAGCACCATCTTTGAGATGAACTGCACTTAATACTTTTATGTATGTTACTAAAAGTGCTGAATATTGTAGTTTAAGGCATATACAGCTGCCAAACGTCTTAAGAGAGAACCCTGTGTTTATATGTGCTTTCGTTTAAAAAAATAAAAATATTGATGTGAAAGTCTTTATATAAAGTTTTGAAGTTTTAAAACAATTATTTTACTTTGTACACATTATAATGTGCCATTTTTTTATTTATTTACTTCCTACTTATTAATGGTTCAATCAATTTCGTGGTATATTTTTTGATGATCCTTAGATCCTTCGATCTTTAAAGAAGACGTTAAAATTTTAAATCTAATAACATTTTCTTAACAAAATAAGAATCAAAACAGCGAAAATGGTGCTTGCTGGGAGCAGTGACCTTGTCCAATGATATGCAGAAGAATTTTGGGAACTATCTAGTCTAGAAATATGAGACTTAGTCCAACCAATACAGATATCACTACTCGTAAATGAATCCCTCCTTGTTGAAAATGTAGTTCTCTATTGAAAATGTAAATTAACTATTTGTCAGCGCTAGTAAGCCTGGAATATACAAAGTGGAATAAAAAGGAATTTTTTTTATTTGCTTAGTTAGCAAGAGTATCGTTTGCTACGGGTAGCTTCATAAAACACCACTGTATTTTCTGAAGAGCGGAAACTATTAAACAAACTTTACGAACATGTTTTCTTTGTCTTAAACTTTCGTGATTTTCACTCATAGTCAAAATACCACGCACAGGACTTATCACGCTAACACACACGAGTAATATTTACCTCGACGTTTTGGCAACATTACAGTGGTCGTGGTCACGAGTAGACTGACCACGGCCACTGTAATGTTGCCGAAACGTCGAGGTAAATATTACTCGTGTGTGTTAGCATCCTGTGCGTGGTATTTTGATTATGTTTTCTTTGGTTTGTAACAGACAAGACAGCTTAAAATGAAACTCAATTTAATTTAGAAACTTTTAAGGGACTTCTTGTTTTGCTATCTGTCAAAAATTAAATTAATATACTCTTTATTAATGTATTCATTCTTCGTGAAGATGAACAAATTAAAGGCGGCTCTAAAGTGGTCAACAATCGTTGTTGCTGGTGGACACTCCAATCTCTGAAAAAACTAAAAGGAAAATGAAAAGAAACACATCAGAAATAATGTTGCAAATATTGGTGTCGTAGATTGAGGTGATTCTCCAGGGCTCGTATGTAATACGTGTGTGCTATAAAACTATCGATAGCGTTTATTGCAAAAAGGTACGAAATTGATTCAACGTCTAGAGATAAAGAAACTGTACCTATCAACTTTAATATTTAAAAATAGCATGGAATTTGATACAATTTGTTTTTCCCTCGGTAAACATAGTTCGATTCAACCTTTCTACAGTGTTTGTGTGGGGATTATAATAACCACATTTAGATCCAAGTTTCTGCAGCCGTGTTGTAAAAGTATTAGTTTCAGCCACTATTCTGTGTTTCAGCTTGAAACTTGTTTCAGGATGAAACTTGTTTCAACACTTAACATAACAGTGTAACTGCCCTTCTAGGTGAATTGTAAGAAAGACGTTACAACAAAAAAAAACGCCAAACCCCTACGTCGATTGCGGGACTTTTATTTTGACTAGGTGTCAAAAATTGGATAAGCAGATGTGATAATCGATGTTTATAGTAATTGTTTAGTAATTACGTGCCTTCATAAATGGAACTCACTTGTTTTTTATAAAAGTAATACTATTTCATCAATCACCATAATTGTAATAACTTCATTTAGGCCTCAAATGGAATGAAAAAAGTTAGGCCCTGAATTTTAGGGGATAAATGAAAAACTATCCCCAAAACTAGAGGTGAACTGTCATAGTAGTAGAAGGGTAGGTAGAAGGTTACATTTTCCAGCAGCAGACTAATGTAATATTAATGTTCATATGCTTTATAAGGAGTAACATTTAGGATTTTGTTTTATATCTTCTCATTTTTAACTGAAAGTCAAATTTAATTAAAAAGCACACAATTTTCCATAAAACTGACACCTCACACTATTTTAACAAAATGTTTAGCTTAACCGGCAATTTCCGTGTAAGCGCCTCCAAACAAACGACCGTCATTAAGCGACTTCTAAAAATAGTTGCACAAATTTTCCCCTTTACCTTTATTTTGTTTTGTGAAACAAAAGGGTGGTTCATAATTGAAATTCCAATTTTAAATAATCTGAATACTTAAGAAGCGATTAAGGTGAAGTGAAGACAGTCGTAATTAGCCCGGGGGCGTTGCCGCGGCGGAAAGGCGGTCGAGTCCCTTACCAAGGCCTTGTTCTGTAACCCCTTTGTTGTGGGTCACGTCTTGGACCGAGCGAGTAGCGATTCGAGCGGAATGAAACACTTTAAGAGATCATTTAACAGGTCAAATGAAATCTATTTCTCCAAGACGCCAGTGGGCTAGAGGTACTCTTTAAAAGATAAGCAATTTGACCTTTAACAATGATTGTGAAATTATATTTATTATTGTATGAAAACAATTTCTTCTCTTTGACGAAAAAGCTTAATTACCAAATAGTATCAATAAATTGAGCCGTCTGACATTATTAACAGCAATGCAGAAAAACACTGTGCAGATGCAATATGCGGTAGTAGATGAATATTTAAATTGAACGTTGACCACGTAAAAGACTGCGCAAAAGTAGCTTAACTGCTCAAAGGTCTGCTCATCTTTATCTCTGTTTGTTAATTTAAAACATGTCAAACCGTCCTTATGTTGTTGTTATTTATTTTGAAAAAGTACTAATGGATTCAACTATTTTTGACGCTTAACCTATACTACGTGAATACAAACGCTACCGCCCATGCACCCGCTACTTCCAAAATATGGCCTTCCCGCGAGGCACTTACTGAAATCGAGCCATCCGCGTCGCAATCGTAAACATCTGCCTTCTAAGTTTTGGCCGCCGTTATTGGTTTCGGATTATTTTTATGGCATCATTAGACTATATTGGAATTGATCTCTGTATTGTTTTGCTCAAGAATGTTGTACGATAGAAGATCAAAGCAGACACCTGATTTCATTTTTCTTTCCACTTGGACTTTGGTAATTCCTGCAAAAATTTGGTTCGGTGTTATCGCTATTTTTACGGCAAACAACTTTAACGGCAGCTTTTACGTTAATGTTTTTGATGTTGGCTTTCCCCGAATTTTGGCGAAAAGGCACATCTTTGTGTTTGCTAACTTTAATTTTGAATTCTGTTCCAACTTCTTTATGTTTGGTTTCTACCTTAACGTTGTTTTGAGTGTATTTTATTTAGATTAGTTGTGGCAGATTTGGGACAAATTTTGTAACAGAAATTGTTAAAGGTTGTACTTAATCTCGAAATGTTTAAAAGATTTGTAATTTCAACGGAGTTGGAATCCTGTGTCTTTTGTTTGTTTTTTACGTGCTTTTATTTCATATTCCTTGTAACTACTAACTAAAGTTAGTTTGTATCAAATCTTGCAAGCCAAATTTGATCCATTTGCGGTTGAATTGACTTGAAATTATTGATTTAGAATGATGCTAGATCAGGTTGGCAAAAAGCTTTATTTAAAATGTTCGCAATTTGTTACATATTTATAAAGATGAGTATCTAATATTTAGAGCTTAAGGGTTGTAAATAATTTCCACGCGGAGCCAATTCGGCTTAAGAACACATACGCCATTGATTTGCTTTACCTACATGTGTGTGCAGATTTCAGAGGTGCGAACCACTTTTTAAAAGCAATAGGCCAAACAATGTTTCCAAAGTACTTCCTTATTCTGAAGGCCTGTATTCCAATGAGAATTTTATATCGACAAATGTAGAATAAGACAACCCTATTTTGCTGAATAGCCCCGTAAAAGACAAGCCCCTAGAGATTTTATTTGACGTGTTTATTCCTGAAGCTTACGCATCACTTTTGGGACGCGACGTTACAATTTATAGGTCTGAGTCACTGTCGGATTTCTCGCACCGGCCAAAATAATAGGTACATTACGAAGTTTTGGATTGGCCGTAAAGTTGACAGAACTGGTTGTGATCTAAAGTCACAAAAAGAAGAACCTCTGTGGCGTGCATTGGGTCGGAAGTGGGGCGGCGCACTGCTGCTGGTGCAAACCACCAGCTACCTTGGAATGAACCCAATACACGCCTATATCTACCCTGTCGCATTGGCGTGCATTGGGTCGATTCCAGGGTAGGCAGCTGGTAGTTTTCACCACAGCAGCGTGCCACCAGCACTAGCGCTGCCTACCCTGCTGCCGACTCAATGAACGCCCTAGCCTGTCACACAGGATAAGACGAATGATGGAAACTGGTGTCGGAGGTCAAGATCCACTTCAACTCGCTGAGCCAGGGCAGTAAGTAAGCTGACATCTGTCAGCTTGATGTGCTGTTCGTGCCAAGGGATGTAATGTTTTTTTATCTAGAACTGATCACCGATTGACCATCTCACTTCATGGCAAGTGCTATTCATTCTGGCCTTGAATCTTAATCATGTTTATCTGGGAAAACAGACAACGGAAACAATTTAATTCCCTAGCAGCTTGTTCCAAGCTATTTCTTTGTGGCATCCCTGTGGGCTGTTATACCGCATTTATCATAAGGAATTGGGAAGTGCTCTAAAGGATTGTACGGTTTATTGCTTGCTGCTAAATTTCTTGATAACAGTACTTGCAACCGACTATTTAACCGTTGGCAGACTACCAGTTCAGTTCTTGTGAAACTTCTTACAACGCAGGGTAAAACTTTGGAATCAGTCTGCAGCGTCAATATTTCCGGACCGGTATTTTGGGATTTTCAAAACAGCCTTCTTTTTCTCCTAACACCTGCTATTCTACGTTTTCCATGAGCAGTAGTGACTGCTATCTATCGGATGACTCGCCTATTCGTGTGCTCATAAACAGGGTTTCAAAAGATTGGAAAACATTTTGATGTAAGTTTGTAATCAACTGTATGATAGCCAATGCACAGCCTTATACTACTGGAGCTAAAAATTTAAATTTTGACTATTGTAGAGTAGCACTAAAAAGGGATTTTTGTAAATTCCCACAGGATAGGGAACTTATGTTTTAGTGTTCTACTGCAAAAACGGAACCCTTATAAAACCGCTTTGTTGTTCGTTCGTCTGTCTGTCAGTACTCTTTTTCTCAGGAACGCGTGGAGGTACGCTGAAATTTTATAAAATATGCCTTGAAACAGTGAAAAAATCAAATTTCTTAGTCAAGGCAATCAAAAATGCCAGTTCTCGTACCAGTGCTTATGTTAGATGTAAACAATAACATATCACCAAAACCTCTTCAAATCTTAAACGTAAAATCGATATTAATTAAAAAGTTTACAAGTCAAGTACTCCCTCATTTTCGTTTGCTCTATCTGAACGTTCAATGTTGTGCATGTTCAAAATTAATTTCAAGTAAATTACAAACTTAACAACAAATCCCGAAAAGTAATTATGAAATGAATTGGTAGAAATTAATGTTGTGTGGGTAATTGCTAATAGGCGTCTTTTCCTTATCCCATAAGTACAGGATGTCTGAGGTAAAACCCAAAGGAATACCTAAGCATTAATGCATGCATAATAGAAGATGAAGCAAAGCGTGTGGTGACGTGTGGTGGTGGTGAATGGTGGAAAAATCAAAAACATAACGGTGAAGTTGATCTACGTTGGTAAAATGGTGATGATGTAATAAATAGGTTCTCTTCCAAAAATGTATAGGTACATTTTAAGAATCACAGACGATGTATGCCTCAGAGCCTAGGTTCATGTAATTCTTGCACAAACTGCAAAACGTATCCGGTAAACAGACAAACAAGCTACTTAACTATTTACAACGTTCGATCGTGTGTTATCATTTCGATAGTTCCGAAATACCGTACACATCTTAAATTTACATACTTACATCAATTTTCTTTCATCATAGAAACATAATACATCATAATATTAAATTTTTCTTTTTTTTAAACTTATACGCTAAAACGCACCTATTACTTAAAGCAGCTTTTTTCTTATTTGGCGATGCGCCGAAGTATCCTAACCCGAGTACTTACTGCCTTTTCGCAACGTAACGTTTGGCAACCTGTTTCATTTCGCAAACTCTAAAACTGTAAACATTTCAGGATTTATTTCAGGGCCATCGTGTAGAACCCTTTAGGTTAGGTTAGGTTAGTTTTATAAAAATCCTGAAATATTTACAGTTTCAGAAATATTAAACAGTAGGGAAATGAAAAGTTGCGAAATGAAACAGGTTGCCAAACGTTATTCGCCGAAATATTAGTAAACCATCTTAACCATACCCAGTGAGGAAGAACGCGTCGTATTGTAATATAACACAATTTTATTCAATTTTGTTGAGCACGTCTTACGTCATGGCAAAATCGTATGTTTCTTCAGGAAATTGGGTTTTTTATGAAGAAACCGATAGAATTTTTGTTGACTGTGAAGGTACATGACTGTTTTTCAATGTTGGATATAAATCTTCCACCTATGTTTTTTTACGAAGAGTAAAGTCTACAGATAAATGAAGAAACAAGTGAACACAACTAAAAGGTGTTACAATATCTTGAAGATAATTTTAAACGCAAACACATGGGCATGTATCAACATACCTAATTTATCTTCTAGCCGATCGAACAACAAATCGCGTATTAAAAAACATCACCCTTTTTACTCCGTTTTTAAACCTGCTAAAACCAAGTCCAATGAAGCGCTTAATTAGTTACACATGTAACATAATCCCATTAACATACCCGATCTACCAAATCTCGATTAACTGTATCATTAAGCTAATTAACTTTGCCCGAACACGCTACCTTTACCCACCAAAAAATTAAAAAACTTTCAATTCATAAAAAAAATGCAAAGTTACTGGCACTTGAGAAAAAAATGTTTTCAAAAAAGGAACGTGTTTTTTTTTTAAGATCGCGCGCGGGTTTCGGCCCGCCCTGGGAACGCGGGCGGCCCATACGGCATTTGGGCGGATACTGCCGCAGCCAGGAGCCTACGTCACGCCAATGGACCTCGACACCTTTTTGCGGGACCCTAATTAATTACAGCCGTGACGCTGACACGCTTCAGTCGAAATCTTTCGCAATGATAGGTTCACATTGAATGGAGTGATCTATTTTGGATGGACGAATTGCTGTCTCAGTTTTTGCGGTGAAGGTTGGTGAGTGTGAAACGAGGGATTTGATATGAATAAACGTAGCTTTGAATTGATATTTAAGGTTGACACGCTGTAAATGTTCATTCTTGCTCTTAAATATGCGACGTGCGAGAAGACCGAATCGGTTTGCCACGGTACATTAGGGCTTTCAAAAGTGCATTGATAATAAAGTAACCAATCAAACATATGGCTTCTAAATGCTTTCGATTATGAAATCTTTCCTCGTTACGAATAATTAGTGTGTAATAAATTTTTGAAAGTCAATTTTCACTTGCATCCAGTGGTCAGATAAAATTTGATACAGATGCTTATGTATTAGATCACAATGAATAAAACACATAGTCAACAGAAAATGCAGTATTTTCACAGAAATATAGTCAAAAGTCACAGATTATGCACCGTATTATTTTTGATAAGCAAAACAGTAGCAACCCCAACAAAGTACAATTATCGAATCGAAACCGCCAAATAAAATGTGATCATTACTTGTCACAGCTAAAGAAGTAGCTGTACTCAATCAACACGTAGGTACTAAACAAGCCGTGATGGCCTAGTGATTTGACCTATGACCTCCCAAACAGAGGAACGTAGGTTCAAACCCCCGGCGGGCGCGCACCTCTGAATGTTTCGAAATTCATGTCATCATCATCAGCCTATATAGCAGCAGTCCACTGCTGGATATAGGCCTCCCCCAAAGAGCGCCATTTCGCCCTGTCCTCGGCTAGACGCATCCAGCTTCTACCAGCAGCCTTTCGCAGATTGTCACTCCACCCGGCCAGAGGGCGTCCTACACTACGTTTGCCAAGACGCGGTCTCCACTCAAGAACTCGTTTACTCCAGCGGTTGTCGGTTCTGCGACAGATATGACCAGCCCACTGCCACTTCAACTTGTTAATTCTCTGAGCTATGTCGATGACCTTAGTTCTGTGCCGGATAGCCTTGTTGCGGATTCTATCTTTCAGAGAAACTCCGAGCATAGCTCGTTGAGCGACCTTGAAGTGGTGGATTAGCCGTACCGTGAGTGTCCACGTTTCAGCTCCGTATGTCATGACAGGTAGGACGCAGTGATGAAAACTTTCGTTTTCAGACATTGCGGTATGGATGACGAGAAAACTTGTCGTAATTTTCCGAATGCTGCCCAGCCCAGCTGAATCCTCCGCTTGGCCTCCTTCTCAGAGTTATTTCTACCTAGCTGCAAAATCTGCCCGAGGTATGTGTACTCCGAAACACTTCAAGAAGGTTTCCATTGACACACATTGATTGTTTGATTGATTGGAAACTCATGTGCGAAATTACATTTGATATTTACCACGAGCCTTTCGGTGAACGCAATCATCGTGAGGCAACCTGCACAAACGTATGAAGCAATTCAATGGTGTGTGTGAAGTTCTCAATCCGCACTGGATCCGCGTGGGAGCTACGGCCCAAGCCCTCTCATTCTGAGAGGGGGCCTGTACCCAGCAGTGGGACGTTTATAGGTTTTGATGATGACGATGATGATGACTCAAACAACATATTTTATATGAATCGAAACACTCGACCTTCAAAATTACCGTCAAAGCTGCGTATTTGAATAGGTATCAGCATTAATCTTGACGTTACTAGTACTTAAAAAACAGCTCTATAACATTACTATAAGGTCGTAAATACACATAATATTATTATTTGTAAGACTGTATCAATATTTCTATTCGTGACTTTACTCGAGGCCTAAATAAACAAGTGAAAATTGTCTAATAAAGTACCGAAAGGGCGCAGGGTTCGAAGCAGCAGAAGAAGGGATTTTACTCCCTGTTTTATGTAAAGGTGGGTTATAAAGTCAGTGATACATTGTCGATTAGGTAAACGTGGCCAATGGGCGAACACCAAAATGAAATTGTGAATGAATGAAAAACTCCTGAGGCAAAAAAAATATTTTTAATAATAATTGATTGAATCAGGCGTTACTTTGCGGAGGTTCAATTAACTAAAAGAATTACTATGCTCACATTATTCTAACATCTGGTAGCATGGTGAACGGTTGTGATGCTCTGAACATGAGGTTTGTTTGAGTTTGGAACGTATTAGTTTAGTGTGGTGGTGATAGATGGGTTTGTGTGATTTGTGTGTGTTCTTACAGTGAGCATTGCATTAACACACATTTCTTGTATAATCGTAGCTATCATAATTAAGGTTGCGGGTATAAATGTGAAGGGTTACTAACATTTCTAGCCTAGCGGCTAGAAACGGCTGCTTACATTTCATTGTATATTCACATGATTTAGTTATTTGTTTTTGTTGTTTCTGATTTATTTACTATAGGATACATTTAACATAAATATACATAAACAATGTCATTTTCATCTGTATAAAGTGTTAAAAACTCGAAATTCTCATACAGAATGTGACACAGCAGTGGAATAGGACTTTTTAAATAATTTATTCGTGAGAGATGTTTGGGAAATATAATAAGTGCTACTATATAACAAAAATAAGAGTTTAACAGTAATAAATGAAATAAAAATCGTTTTTTTCTTCGATACTCAAGTCGGGTATCTACCCAGTGTATAGCGGCTGGTAATTCGTTTCGGTAACTACCGCCTTACAAGCCGCTGGTTTACAACTATAGTCAAACGTACGACGACGACGACGACGACGACGTGGTGAGACGTACTAGGCAAAACGCGGACTGAGTCTTGCGAGTACGCGTCCACAAAAAGACTAGATCCAAAGACTAGGTCCACGAGTATCTACGAGTACTTAACTCAATTGACTCATTGCGGAATCAAAATGATTCCCGTATATGCGCTCCCGTGATTGCATATACACCGTGCTAAGTAGTTTTACGAATGTCGAAGTACCGAAAAGGCATCAAAAGAAACTGGACTTTTTGTGTTCATGCTACTTAAAAGTGTTATTTGAACAAATGATAACTCGCTCCTTTTTCTT
The DNA here is from genome assembly GCF_025370935.1 of Choristoneura fumiferana. Classification (NCBI taxonomy): domain Eukaryota; kingdom Metazoa; phylum Arthropoda; class Insecta; order Lepidoptera; family Tortricidae; genus Choristoneura; species Choristoneura fumiferana. The sequence goes on from NC_133483.1 coordinate 3,496,571, forward strand.
GGAATTCATCGCGCAGTGGCTAGGGCGTGTTGGTCGATCCCGAAGACCCGAAGTTCCCGGACGTTTTCCGAATAGTTCCAAGCGCGACGAGCGCAGTGAGCGCACGTATCATGCTTGTTTTCAAGTTGGCGGAACGTTGTCAGCCGCCGTATTCCTAAATACTCGTACGCTAAAAGAATCGCGGGTGGGAACGCGTACTCACGCGTCCGTGCCGAAACCTATTCCAGTAAATACGTCTCACCTCTACTATAGTCGCGGGCGAGCAAAGTAAATGTTTTATTTAGTTTATTAAATCGCAAAACTTATGTTAAAGGGTTAAATATGGCCTTATACTCGTAGCCAGCACATTTTTATTCATCATATTATTCGTTTTGAAAGAAAAGTTGTTCCTTCACTTCGCGCGAAATGTGGTTCTGTGAATCAAAAACACATCTGGGGTAATTGCGGCCCGTAAGCCTGTAGGCTCGACGCTGGATAGGCGCGTGGATGATTCCCTTTTAAACACAATTTACTGGAAGCGGAATAAAAGAGTAGATTTATATGTATTCCGAGTTTGGGAACGGCGATTTAAAGCAAATGTGGTGTATAAAGAGCTATTCCGGCGTCGATGCTCCCGCAGTTTTGATCATAATCATAAATCATCTTTATTTGCATAAAAAATGGTACCTACCTACAGTAAGGTGTTACATTTTGAAACTTGAACATTTTTTTTTTGCTAAGTAGTTTTAGCATGCAACATTAAAAACTTATACCTATGACTTTACTTGAGAGAAGATTCTTCGTTCCATTCTCCATACAAACGTAGTCCCGGTCTCATTTGAAAACTAGGCAACAGAAATAGATGTAATTTTGTAAGTATGGACTAGACGTAATTATCTATGCATGTGGTTTTTCAGATTTTCATATAAATGTGTAATATCAGCATTACAGGAGCTCAAAAGTCGACAAAAATAAGATGTGGACTTTGCACGAGAATTTCAGACTAATAATAAAGCATTTATACATATTTTTATTTTAATAAATTCGTTCCAATTAAGGTTTAATTGAAGCTTTGAACATACGCAAGGAGCCGTAGCGTTAAAGATAAGCTGGAGATTAACGAGATACGTAACAACAGGGATTTTAATTAGTACCAGATTAAGATTACGCTTCAGCAGTGCTTAGGGTGGCTACTACGACATTCGAAAACAGAAGTTTGTATCGTGTCCCTCTCACTCTCGTATTAAATAATATAAGCATCAGCGGGACAGCAAGACACGAAGTTCGAATTTTACATTTCGTAGTATACAAATAGGGCGTGTGTAACAACGGGAGGGTTAGTGGTCCGCTTTGAGAGTGAGAACTGTGTTAAACTTTGGCTTCTTCAATTTTTTTTTAGGTTCTGCGAGGGTTGGATCAGATCTTTTTTATTGTTTCCCGTTGGTTTCTTCCTTGACCAACCCTAACCCTTTTGTTTATAGCAGGACTTCCCAACCAGGGGGATTCAGGAAAAAAAATCTAGGTGAGTAGTATAATAGTTAAGGGATGCATGAAAAAACTTTGTTTGGTTGGCGTCGGGGGTTAAAAAACACGATCTAACAGAAACCTCGGTCGTCTAGTCTAGGGTACTAAACGTCTTATCTATTTATGTCTCTACTTTCTTAACGGGCTCTACCCACCATGCTGAGTACCATCATAAGTACAACATTGAGTGTTCTCGACCATTTCTTACAAGTTCAACAAGCTAAGTACGAAAAGTTATAATTGAGTTGTATTTTAAGTACCTCCTCGAAAAGTTAAGAGTTTTGTACGAGCTTACTTATAATTGGTCGTTCCCTTCCCAATACTAGGAAATTGAATTATCCTTATAACAGTTAGCACCTGGGCGACTGAGCTTTGCTCTGCCCCTTTCGTGGAAGTTCCACTATCCGACAAAAGATGACTTCTTTTGCGTGAGTTCAGCTATGCGCCAAAGATAATGTAGTACGTGTTAATTCACCTATCCGACAAGACTTTCGCATTAGTATTGTATTCAACATTGTATATAATTAAGTCAAAAAAAGCTCGTGGCGTCTTCTTCGTACGATGTTCGCTATGCTCACATCGTAACCCACGCCACTCGCCTTTGGCCCCTCTTATACAACTGAAGCATAAAATACTATTCCCATGAATAACATAGTGACGTAACGTTGCGACGATAACGTGCAATCTTTACACGAGGAGGTATGCAAAGCAGCCGCCGGCTCGCAAATGGCCAAGTTTTGAACTTATCGAAACGCTGCAGCTCTCCCGAATAACAAATAAGAGGATGAAATTGTGAAATACCGAACTTGAACGTTTCTCCTGTAATATTTGCGGCAATATGAGTTGTCTACGAAATTTCACAAGCAGTGAATTTGAAAGTATAATTTGGCGACGTTCTGCTAACTCATACGTATCAAGAGGTGTACTGCTGTTTCAACAAAATATTTTTCGCCAAATTTTACTTCCCAGAAACTTATCGCAGTAGTTTCATTTCCCAAACGAATCTTTGGCATATTAACATTTCACATTTTATTCATTTGGCATAATTTTACATTGCCAAGTTTTATTATGACAAAAGTTTATTAAGCAAACGTTTTCCTTTGGCTAATATTACATTCCAAAAAAATGTTTTTTCAAAATGACACTTTGCACAGGAACCAATCACAGAAAGGGAAGAGTGCTTTATGCTAAACGATACATTTCACTAAATAATACTTGGTAATATGAAACATGACTAAGTAATTATTTTTGAAACAATAATTTGGCAAAAAAAATTACTAACTGTAAAATTGCGACCACTCACTTGCTTTTGGATTTTAAAAATGGTGGCCTATATTGCTCTGTCATTTTTGCAAATTCTCCGCGAGATGCCGTGTTTTATTGAAAAATTCATAACTTGGCTTCTACTGGACCATTTGCTATGTTTATTTTACACATAAAAGCCAATTAAACAAAGATTTGATGTAGTTACTTATTTTATGGATTACAATATTGAAAATAATTATAAAAAATGCGTAAAACTGACACACTGATAAAATTGAACTCTTCAAGCAGAAATGTATTTTTAGAAAAAAAACTAAAGCGATAACACCCTTTTTGTTTACATTTAAAAAAAAGTAGATTAGTTGTTCTTTCATTTGATGCCAAATACAGTATAAGTGTTCATATAAAATTGTATAGTAAACATCATTTCATTTTTAGATATGTAACGCAAGACGGGGCGAAATTGTTTCTTTGAATCGTGATTTATTTGTGGCTAATTTAGAAAGTCAAGAACCAAAATATAGTTCTAATTAGAAAAAGCAACTAATAATCATAAATTAGAATGAATATATTTTGCAATAATCACGTAAATTACGGTTCTATGAGTCTAAATAACAAAAATTATGTACGTACCACCGAAGTTTTTTGTTTTCAGTCGAACTAAAACCCTTCAAACCACAATATCACACGACACAAACACATTATAAATCACAGTCTGTACCTAGGAAACCACAATTACACAAACTAAACCGTTATTACATAGAATAACACTGATTTTAAGGTAAATAAACAAAGCCGTTACGAAAAAACTCAGCACGTGTTAGGGACAGTGCACTCAACTGCCGAAACTCGAAAGTAAACAAACATGGCGGCCCGTTAGGTTCGGAACACAACGGGCGCCACCGGGTCTATGCGGTGTTTTAGAATTGAACATATGTTATTTTAAGTATTACGGTCTATAAATAGTTTAATGTAGATAACTTAATATTTGCAAATGTTTTACCTCTTTTCATTTACTTTATGTTCGAGTCTTTATCAGTTATGCAGTCGTTATTTATTCAGACTTAAAAAAATAAGGTGGTTCTACGTTAGACTGTATTTTTTAAATAAATCCTATCCTACTAATATTATAAATGTGAAAGTTTGTGAGTGAGTATGTTTGTTACTTCTTCACGCTGAAACAGCTGGACGGATTTGGCAAAAAGTTAGTTTAAAACCTGGATTAAAACATAGGATACTTTTTATTCCGATGTTCCCACGGGACAGGTATAAAATCTCGAACTAATAACCGCTGGGCTTAGAGTCATGAAATTTGGCATGGGTGTTTTAATTTAACGTCAATGAAAACCACGATGTAATTTTAGGGAATTCCCACGGGAATTTAATAAAATCCCGGAAATTTAATTCAACTGCTGTTATTATAAAGGATAGGCATTTAAAGAGGTTGTAGCAAACTGCTGTTAGGCAGTGGATAAAAAACGATCGAATGTGGTTGGAATTGTATTGTATTTTTTTTACATGACAAATTTTAATTTATTTATTTAATCTGTATTGCACAAAAGAAAAAACTTAACTCACAAAAGGCGGCCTTGAGGCATTCAAAGTCAAAGTCAAAGTCAAAATAACTTTATTCTATTTAGGCTACAACAAGCACAGTTTATGAATGTCAAAAAAATCTACCACCGGTTCGGAATAACCTCTGCTGAGAAGAATCCGGCAAGAAACTCAACGAGGTATATATTTTTTTTAACAGATTTACAATATTATTAAATGATATCTATACATCACAAGTATTTAACACAACTTCATTTTTAACACAGTAGGTTCGCTATTTGAAGGGATCGCTAATGCGGATCGGAATTATTTCCAAATATCCCTGTCCATGATATAATCATTAACTTTATAATACGCCTTTGATATTAATGTCTTCTTGACAATAGATCTGAATTTTGTATCCGTTTCATTTATAATATTTTTTGGAATTTTATTATAAAAACGTATGCAATTTCCCAGGAACGACTTTTTGGTTTTAGCCAGTCTGTAAGTGACTCCACAGTGACTCCACCGCACCTGAAACTAATCGCAACGCAACTATATACCAAGCATAAAAAGTAGTGAAGTGGTCATTCTTTACCAGACTACAAATGACCAGATACCAAATTAATGATTATAATGTATTTATAGCCTGGCAAAAAAGAGTAGAAATTCAAAAGTATTTCTTGGATGAAAATCTATCTTAATATTTTTTGTACAATCTTAGTCCTAATATTTTGGGTGTGCTATGATTTGCATAAAAACAATTGGCGAATTTTCATTTAATACGAATACCATAATTTTAATGTATAGAAATAATGAATTTACATTTACAGTGCAGCAGTTCTATATTTTTCAGTTTGTATTTTCAATTTAGGTTTTACGGGATGAGCGTAAAAGTAAAAATTTGGAACTGAAATAAAAAATACAAAAAAGATTCCAAAAAACCAATCTTAATACATATTTTTTTTTAAAACAGATTTACAATATTAATCAATGATATCTATACACTAATTAAGGTGAAATAGGTAAAGAAGATTTTTCGACCACTCGGTAAAATTTCGAAATAATTTTCGCCGAGCCATTAGAAAAGCAATTCTGCAGTTTATATTTGCCCAAATGACATTTAACTATTTGTTATTTGCCTAAGTAAATTATTTGCTTCATAACCATTTGCCACATAAAATGTTGCCAATTATTAGTTTAAACGTTGTTATGAATTTTTGTAATTATGCCAAATTTAAAAGTATATTATATCTAGTAATATTATACCTTATGTAGTTATGAAATGAACATTATGACTGATTTTAGTATGATTATTGACTGTTCTGTTAGTTAAATATAATGTATATTACAATTATGAATTTAGTTTTTATGCAAATTGTTTATTATGAATTTTGTCAGTAGTTAAATGAAAATATGCAAGAAGTTTTTATGACTTGAACGGCACCCTAATATTTCGTATGGTACTCCTCAAAACATATCTCTAAGCAAAGTGTCACCTCACATTGCTTACAGATATATTTCGAGCGAGACTTCCTGCACCAGTGGCATCGAGCATTTTTCGATGGCCCTTGGCCGATGAAATGGTTACCTTGGAGAATGGGTCTTTTTTGTCCTCCTGGGGACTGTATAATTGCTCTTGTTTTCACAAGGGGATTGCAATTTACACGAGGTGGCAAATATACTGCAATCATTTCATCGGCCAAGCGTCGTCGAAATGCCCGATTTGTGATGTTTGTGTTTCGGCTTTTAAATATGACGAACGCATTATGGATCGATACATTTAAAAGCCGACGGAAAACTTTTTTGTACCACGCCATATTTTTTGACCTTTCAATGGGGTGCGCAGATAGCAATTGATCTTTCCTATCCACGCCGCCCATTGAAATGTTGTAATCTAAAACAGCTTGGGGCTTGTACTTATAGCGGCCGTATTTCTCCTTTCCACCCACCTCACCTTCGTGGAAAGTCGAAATCATGGCCACTATATTTGTGTCACGCCACAAAACGATGCTCACGTCCCTTGAAAAGGTCTGGACAAGTTCTCCGACCCGCATCTCCGTCTTTGCGAGAGACTTAATTGCCTCGGGCACAAATTCGCGGTTTACCCGCAGTGTCCCGAAACAATCTGTCTTTTGGGATTTGAGGTACCGTGCTAATAATGGCGAATTATAAAAATTGTCCATTATTAACGTGTACCCCAACCCCAGCAATGGCTTTGCAAGGCTTTGGACAATCTGTGCAGTGGCGTTCGTGGGAGGTGGAGGCATCGAAGACGCAGAAGTTGACACAGGTTCGTCAGTCAAGTCACTGTCGGGCTGTTCATTTTCGTCCTGTCTGTCTTTGCCGTCAGTAGTCTTCGCGTCCTTTCCTGTGTATACGAAAAAGCTCCACAAATAGCCCGTGTCGGACTCGCACAACTCGTAGCTTTTTACGCCAACTTTGGCAGCTTTTGTGGCGATTTTTTGTGCAAAGGACAGCCGACCGTGCCATTTGAGGAGTGATTCGTCTATGGCTATGTTTTGCTTCGGAATATACAGCTTGCCGAACTTCTCATTTAAGTGGTCAAGTACAGGCTGTATCTTCCGAAGCTTTTTTTGGGCACATGTGAGTCCCCTCAGGTCAGTCATATTGTCAGAAAAATGTATCATTCGTTTCAGTAGAGTAAATCGGTTATATGTCATGAGGTTTTTAAAATATTTCAGGGTGAGATACCCATTCTCCTTAAAGTAGTCGGATTCGACATTAAGTGGGGCTAACCCTTGCAAAATGAGTATAGAAAGGAAAATGAGTATCTCCTCTCTGTCGGTGTTTTCCCATTTAATGAGTCTTGAGTGTTCGGTTGTTATCTGGTCAATTAATAAGTTGGAGTGCTTGTTCGTCTGTGTAACTATTAGATCTAGGAGGTGATCGTCGAAGATTTTTCGGAATATATCAAGTGGGGTCGTGGTGTCATCTAAATCAAATGTGGGTCCAGGTGTGGCTGTAAATATCTCACGCTGTCCTTTAAACGATGTATGGTCGCATGTCCAGTCAAATGTCAGATGGTCGATCGGTAGCATAGTCGTTATAGTTTTGTCAGCGTCTGCGTCTTCGTCTTCCAGCCATTGACGAACGTCTTCGGCTAAATTTGGTGGCAATATAGCGGACTCTTCGCATGTGATGTCGACGGGAGTTGGCTTATCATCAATATCACCAATATCATCTTCCTCGTCTTCATCACTTTCGGCCTGCAAGGTTTGGCACCAGCCCTCGAAAATCTCCTCCGCTCTCTTGGTTCCGTAATCTAAAAATTAAACAAGCTACTTGATTATGTTCAATAACAAATATAACAATAAATGAAAAAACAAAACACCATTATGAACTTCAAATGTGTTTTTACAAATAATTTCGACAAAACGACGAAACAAACACGACGTAAAAAAGACGAAAGTTATGGTATTTGAAACGGAAGAAAACGTAACGGAAGTGTGTGTCCGGATTGGTGACAAAAACTTGGAGCAAGTGAATGAATTTGTGTACCTGGGATCGATGTTTACTAGGAATCGAAGGTGTGAAAGTGATATTGAAAGGAGACTAAAGGCTGGTAATATAGTGAATGGAGCATAGCACACCTTTATAAATAGCCAGAAAATCTCCAAAAGAGCTCGTCTGGCTGTGCATAGAGGGGTGCTAGTACCAACACCCCTCCCTCCCTCTGGGGTAGTAGAGGGGTGTCTTAGTTTTAGGTGGTGGAGAGGAAGGCCTAGACGAAAGTACCATGATCAAATCGGGGACATTCTGAAGAAAGGTCGGGTCAGGAACTCAGGAGTACTCTAAACCGACGTGCCTGCATGAAGAGATTGATGAATGTAGAGGAAGCGAGAGTTGTATGCCAGAATCGTAGCAAGTGGAAGGATGGAGTCTCTGCCTACCCCGCTGGGAAAGAGGCGTGATTTTATGTATGTATGTATGTATGTATTTTATATTTCGCTTTTAAAGCCTGACCAGAAATATATGACTACTCGCCATGTTGCGGAATTTCATTGGAACTCATTTCTTAGACTGTCAATAATTTTAATGATTGTCAGTGTCACTGTGGCGGTTTCTTTGAACAATAACAAAAATGCCCAAAACTGTTTGTAGTCAACAACGGATCATTGTAAATAATGTTTATAATAATCTACTGAAAAAAAAAACGTTCGGGAATGAAACTATTTCACTACAAAACCTTTCCAAATTAACATCAGACCTAACAGGTAAAGGTTGTAGACAAGTCAAGATGTCATTGTTCCGACTATACTCAACTATTGCCATATAAATAAGAACAATAGCGCCCTCTTGACAATAGTCATATATTTTTGGTTTACCTTTAATAATGTTTCTTTTGTATTATATATCCGTCACTGTGTTATTGTGATTTTAGTAAAAAAACCGAGTATCAGATTGAACATGAATAAAGGAAATAATAATGATAAAAAATATCACATAAACCGTCTGATGAATAAATTATGCTTGTAACATACCTGGTCCAGTAATCACTTCTTTTTTATTATGTTTAGATTTGGTGTCCTTTTTAATAATATCTGAAATAGAAAATAAAATTATTAAGCAATTAGTTTTTTAAACCGCACCTACATTTTACAACTTGTGTTCATTGCTTAGCTGGGTATTATTATAATATTTTTCACCCCATCTCCCTAAATCGGTGAATATGCAAAGATAATTGACACTTACTTGGAATAACATTTTCTTTTGAAGGGCCAGGTTTTTGTGTCCTTAGCGTGGACGGTGTGAGTTTGACGAGCGTTTTGTTCCCTGAAATACAATTCAAAATTAGAAAAATCATAAGAAATCGATATGTCAAGGAAATAATACTCGTGTATTTGCGTGCACTTACTCTCATTTGAATTGGCCTTTGAAGGGCCCGGTTTTTGGGACCTGTGCGTTGCCGGTGTGACCGGTGTTTGTTTTCCTAAAATATAATTCAAAATTAGCATTGATCATAAAAAATCGAGAATCGTTCACTAGGGTCAGAGTAAACACAACATACTCAGATTGCCTGTAGTCCAGTCAACACGCAGGGGTGAGAAGCCCGGGACTTCTACGGCACTATCTAAACTTAAAACGCTGCAAAAGTTAAAAAACGCATGAAGTTTGTATTTTTTAAAACTTGCTAACAAAACAATAAAAACAGCATCTAAAAACCAAAATCACCTAGTTGGGGTATCACATTCTGCCTCGAGCCTTTGCTGGCGAGGCGTAGTCGCCAATTCGTTGCAGGCAGGGTCATCTTCTCTGTAGGCAAAATATATAAACGTGAATTGATTATAGTACATTACCATACCTAGGGCGGTGAATTAGTATATGTCCCGGATCGCAGGTGTTTGTGGCCTTCACCTTCGGATCGGATTCTTTACTAGTTACCGCCTGCGGTTGATATAAAGTTGCGTCTTGTCTCGGCCAGGAAGTGAGATTTTCTCCTTTTGGGCAGAAAATCCCAATTACGGCCTAGGGTGACGTAAAAAGCATTATGAAAGCAAATTTAATTACTTTATATTATGGGCTGCACAAATGCATGGCCAATTATTTATAAATGAATTCAGTAATAAGATAATGGTCAAGCAATTCTGCAGCACATTGTACATATACCTTATGTCACCATAAGATTGTAAACACCCATAGGTTTATAATCTAACACGCGAGATTGTAATCTAACGTAAGTAACCAATCCGTCAGTTTATAATCTCGCGCGCTATTTATATTCTCGCGGAGTTACAATTATACGGTGTCATATACAAACATCTTACATTATCTCCCACGGCATAAGCTTCCGAGCTGGAGGTGTCGCCGGAGACCCAGGCATTAACCGGCACTCGCTTCTATTGGGCGACTGTTTCCTAAAACATAATTGTTATATTTTAATACAGTTACTTCAGTGTATACCGCAATGTTAATAAATATGTATAACTGTAGTTTTAGATATCTTACCTCGTCTGCTTGCGAGGAGGGGCGTCTGGCAGCAAGAACCTCTCCAGCTGCTTCTCCCTCTTCTTGGCCACATAGGTATTACGGGTCTCTGACGGAATAGCGTTTAATCTTTTTTTGGTGTCGGCGAGCCGTTTTAAGATTACCACTTTTTCTTCTTCATATGATCTAAAAAAATATATATTTACATACAAATTCCCGCCGTGTCTCATTTATTGCAATCAGGTTGCTACAAGGTTTTTCGAAAGTGGTGACGACATGATAATCTGTAGGTACGTATAAGTAAATAATTAAATTAACCTGGAACTAGGACCTGGACCCGGTGATGGTGGGCTTGGTGATGAACTTTGAGGAAATAGCTCTCTGGGCTGAGCTAACCCCTTTCCCTGTCCTCGCCCGCGTCCTCGCCCTCGTTCACGTCCTCGTCCTCGTCCACGACCGCGTGGTCTTTGGTCTTCGTTATTTTTTGATTTAACTGGTCTGTTTAAATCATATAAAATAGCCTACATAAAAATAAAACCCCATGCACAAAAACACACCTCATGCACTGCTTTTCCGCCAAACAAAAGATGCTCAAAATGCAATCTTAACTGTTTTCCGCGCAAATGTAAAATTTGTTAAGAGCCCCTCAGTCGTCATACATATAAATGAAGAACCCGAAGAAGCAGTATTTGATTAATTTAGTAGAAGAGTAAATAACAGCCTTTTTTCTATTTACCCAATTTATATAATATACAAGACTATGGTTATGTAAAAACCGCCAAGAGTATATTTTTTGACCAATAATTACTTTGTTCTACCCCATGGTCGCTGTTAGCGTAACCTACTAAAAAAAATCTGGTCACTGCAAAACTTACGGTCATATTATGGTGTATTTTTAGATTATTAAAAGTTATCAACTAATTAGCCCAAAACACAGCCTAATTAAATGACCAACAGTAGTAAATTAGTTAAAAAACATGCGATGAAGAATACACTTGTTAAATAGATGAGTAAACATAAGCAGCCTCAAATAATTGAGCTCATTTACTTAAGATTTTTATTTTATGAAATAATTAGCTGACTCAGCAAGCGTTGTTGTGCTTTATAAATTATTCGTAGTAAATATTGCTTACGATTTTAATTAATTATTGTTCCCGTCCCAGTTCCCATTCCGGTAGAAAGGTGAAAATGTATTATTATAAAACTTAAAAAAAAAATGTAATAAATTAAAAGCCATGAAAATCAATCCAGCAGTATTCGAATTATAATGTAACACCACTTTTTTTTAAAGATATATAATATTCTTTAATATGTAAAAGGTTGGTTGTATTGTTAGTTTATTTCATTAAATAATTAACTTTTTTTTCTTTTTCATCTCTACAAAATACTTATACTCTTTGAACATTCGAGATTTGATAGGACCACATATTTAATACATAAAACATACATATATTAAAAAGCGAAACACCGGGATTAGTCTGACACCATTGTTAACACATTAGTAGGAACAAATCACAAAATGTACCAAACGCGATCGCAGCGCGTCTGGTGTGCTCCATGCCTTACTATGTCAAAACGAGTAGTTGGCTAAATTGCTTTTGGCAGCTACGGCTACCATCACCCGTACCCGTACTTACATGGACCGTTACTTGTTTTATTCGCTAATCCTGTGTAAATAAGTCATAGATGTTAATGATTTTATGTTTATTTATGAAACTTAATACTTAAACTGTTTTAATCACTAGAATATTACGAGAAATATTCTATTTTCTTCAAAATGTTGGCCATTTCAATCGCAAGTCACCGAAAAAATCTCTGTCTTAACTACTTTGAAGTGAGATTATAATTCATAATTATTAATTGGGACTGAAATATAGCTATAATCTGATAGATATATAAACACAGAATCGTTTAATGTATACTTTTAATAGTAAAATATAAATTTGAATACTTACGGCATTTTTAAAACACTGTGCACTTTCACGCAACTTCACTTTTTCACAAAGTTGAGAACGACAGCTATTTAAAAATATTTTTGTTCTATCATGTTGGCTGCCAATTTTTTTATGTGTTGCTATCTTATTTGGGTATGTTTAGGACATAGTTTAAACCGCTCCAAAAGTGCCCTTCACAGATTAAAAATCAAAAATCGTATAAAGGTCGTCTGGTAGCTCTGGCTACCAGAAGCAATTTGTAGGTTGTCAAAGTTGGTAGCTCTAGTTACCGAAAGCAAGTGAGTGGATAAGTTGTTTTGGCAAATGGTTTTTTGCCAAAATGATAATTTGAGTAAAATATTTTGGGATGTGATACTTTGGGAAATGTTTTCTGCCCATACATTAGATAGTAATCTGTCCGGAAATTCCGGAATAGTCTGTGCAGATTTTTCTCTGAAAGCGGTACAGCGGAACAAATGGTCCGTGTAAGTATCTCAATACATAACCGAGTCGCTGCAGGAAGCGCTGAGTGCCGTCACAAATTCGGGGGCCTATTCTCATTCTAATTAACACGTGTTACACACAGCCGAAGACGAATACTAGCTTATCGGCGAATAGTAAAAAAAACTACTAAAGCGAAACTATGATGCGAAAGTTTATGAGTGTGTGTGTGTGGGTGTGTGTGCATTATATATACTTACGACTAGGTAACAACAAAAGAAAAACGAACGAATGGACTTTGTTGAAATTTGGTATGAATGTAGATAGCTGGAAAATAACTATAGAAAATTGATTATATCGGATAACTCACGACGTCTGAATTAGAGTTTAGCTAGACATGCATGTGAGCGGCGGCGCGCAGTGCGCGTGTTGCAGCAGCCGCCGAGTCGCGTTGCTCCTAGATGAATGGTAACGGATTAGCCCGAAATATGTCGAGCTAAACTCGATTTCAGTCAGCCGCGAGTTCTTCGATATCATCATCATCATCATCATCAGCCGGAAGACGTCCCGTAAAGTCACTGACATAGCTGGAAAATATGCAAATTGAAGTGGCAATGGGCAGGCCACATCGCTCGAAGAACAGATAACCGTTGGCGGAGAAAAGTCCTCGAGTGGCGACCACGAACCGGAAGACGAAGCGTTGGCAGGCCTCCCACCAGGTGGACTGACGACATCGTGAGGGTTGCGGGAGGCCGGTGGGTGCAAGTGGCGAGTTGTTGTTCATTGTGGCGTTCTAAGGGGCAGGCCTTTGTCCAGCAGTGGACGTCTTCAAGCTGATGATGATATTCGATATATTATCATTTAATATGAGTGAGTCTCACGGTAGTTTCATGATCAAAATAACTATAATAGACAGACTACTTTAACAAGACTTTAACGCATCTTTTTATGTCAACATTCCCACGGCATCGGGATAATATTTCGAAATCTCAACCGCTGAGTTTAAAAAATTGGCAAATTATCAGTTGTTTTTAGTGCAATGTCAATGAAGACCACGATATCGCAGTCTTCATATCGCAGTCAATCTTTGTCGCAGTGCAAGTTAAAACTTGTGTTAGTTTGTATGTACTATATTTATTGTATGTGTAGCATTCTTTTTGTTTACAAATAAAGATTTTTACTTTACTTATATAATTTTTGGGAATTCCCAAGGAAATTTAGTGAAATCCTACATTTCGGAAAAATATATTTATTTGGAACAATAACAAATTTTTACATTACATAAAACCGAACAAGTGTGGATCGGACTTGCACACCGATTGTTCCGTACAAATTTGTAGGTAGTACATATCTATAAATAGCCCGTTATTATTATTATTTTTTAGCACCGAGTTTCCTGAGTTATCTTTATACGCCACTGATCAAGTTACTAGACTACCACGACTTTTTCATACAAACAAAACTATAAAAAATACACTTACAGATTTTTACCGCTGCGATATCGTGATTCCCGAACGCCGCGCCCGTGTGTCTCACCGGAGGGGAAGTGGCAAAAGCGATTAAATGAAATTTTGCTTCTCCGAATTAACAGAATTTGCGTCGCATAGAATAATGCGTGTCTATTTAGGTGCTATAAATTTCTTGAGCAATAAAGGTCTCTAAGGAACTTCCAGGCGATGCATTCCAGTTTAAAGGCCGGCCACACTCTCGCAAGAATTCAAATAAACATTTTCACTGGCTTAAAAAAACTGGCCAAGTGCGAGTCCGACCCGCGCACCGAGAGTTTCATGCAAATTTATTGGTATCTACGACTAGATGATGATGATGATGTGTTCCTGTTATGCCTCACTAGGGACATAGGGCTCGTAGAAGAGTTATCCATTTGGCTCGATCTTCCAGCTCTTTCCCAGCCGAGACCAATTGAGCCAGCCTCCTTCTCAACTGATGGCCTCCACGTGGTACGAGGACGTCCTGGCCGTCTTCTGCCAGTAGATTGCCAATGGAGACCCTGCTTGGGCAGGTGATTATTCGACCCTCGAAGCGTGTGTTCAATCCTTCGCCATATCCGTGTCAGAACTTCTCGGCTTACTGGCTTCTGGTCAGTCAGTGGTCTACGACTAGATACTGGTAACTAAATATATTCTTACTATATTCGTATATATAAGTATAATTCGTAACGTAAGTAAGTAGTTATTATAATAGTTTTTAACTGGGCTGGGCTGCTGGTAGAAGCTGGATGCGTCTAGCCGAGGACAGGGCGAAATGGCGCTCTTTGGGGGAGGCCTACATATGTCCATCAGTGGACTGCTATAGGCTGATGATGATGAAGATGATAATAAAATAAGAACACATAGGCGAGACAATGTTTATTCATCACAACAAACAAGTTTTGAAAATTAAGATTGGTTTGGTTGAAAACAAAATGAAAAAACAGTAAAAAATCATTGATTGGTTTCATTGGTTGGTTATTGATTGATTGATTGATATTAAGTTTTTAACCAGAGCTATACGTCACACGAATGGTAACGGAATAAAGGAAAATAATCATTTGGCTAAGCGTTAGGTACGGGATCCAAAGTATCAGGAACAGTTTCCAAAGGTTTAGGAGCAAGTTTCAAGTCAGGAGGTTCAGCTGCGGCTGAGTTTGATGGAGCCACATCGAAGGTTGTAGGGCATTCGTCGACCTTTACCAGCACAGGTTGGGAGGTAGTACGCGAGGCCTGGGCTGCTGCAAGCGCGATGGCAACACGCCGTCCAAGATCGCGATCCACCAGATGAAACATCCTCAAAGCATCCTTTTGTACCAGAGGAACAGCAGTCACTAAAATTCCAGCTATGTTCGCAGCCAACCTATTCCGTTTACCTTCAGTAACCATGTATTTACTATAGAAATCAGCAGAATACTGCAGATCAACTACGTTCCTGTCATATATCTTTATCCTTTCTCGCGGTCTCGCGACACTCACAAATGGAACTGGACCGTTGAATGAGTTCTGATAGTAATTGGGCGCGTCTTTCATGTTGTCTTTTGTTGGGGGAGAACCATCACGGGTGTACACTTTTCTATACTTCGGTCGGTTGACGTCTATGTTATTGTGGTTGATTCCCAAACGGTAGTTTTGTGTGTCACGGTAAGCGAACAGGCGCGCCTTAAATATGTCGTCATGAGGCCCGGGAATACCAGGGACCAGGTTGCCGGGATTCAAGGCAGCTTGTTCCACATCTTTAAACATGTTCTCGGGATTTCTGTTCAGTACAAAGCGTCCAATAGTTACGGTGTGATATGTTCCGTTTACCCACAGCCGGGTTAAGTCAAAAGGGTTGTAATTTAGCTTTGTTAAGTCATGCTTTGATATCACATCCATCTCCAACTGCCAAGAGGGGAATTTACCTTCAGCTATTGCATTATAAAGGTCTCTTGTGGAGTAGTCTTGGTCAGTGGCGCTTAGAGCCCTCGCCGCCTCCTCAGTAAGCACCTCTACTCCTTGTTCGCTTCGGAAGTTAAATTTCACAAAGAAACTCTCGCCGTGTTTATTATTCACCTCAAACGGATGAAGTGTGAATGAGTCACACTTCCTATAACCATTGGTTTGACCATAGTCAGACAACAACCAAAGTACACCATGAAGACTGTCAGGTTCTTGCGTGAAAGTTTCTGTGCGATACGTGTTATCGAATAGATTTGTTTTGGGGTTTCTCTTCAAATGGTGTGTGGTAGAACTAAAAAGGTTTGGGTCCTTGAAGAGAAAGACAGGGACGGCTACTCCGATTAGATCTAAATTACCTTCATTGGTATAGAATCTGGCGCCTAAGCCTCTGACTTCTCTGGATAAATCTATTCCGCTTAATCCTTGATTTACGACTGAGAACCGGCCAAAAACGGGAGTTTTCTTTCCGATTCCATTAAACACATCTGCGTGAGTGTACATTGAGACATCGTGGGTGACTTCGAAGTAGCCGAAAGCGCCGGTGCCTTTGGCATGGACGACACGTTCCGGGATCCTTTCATGGTCTGAGGACGACAACTGGTCGTAGAAGAATACGTTGCTGAATGGGTCCGTGTTGAGCGTGACGGTTTCTCTTACTTCCACTGGCTTTCCCGCGCTGGTGGTCAGGACGCCTATAGGTCGCTGAAAAAAAATTGACAATTTTTTGAAATAGGAATATTAGAATAGGATAGCTCACGTGGCTCTAAGCAATCACGTCGTATTTGATATCTACATCCATGCATTCATGCTAATTTTATTCCATTACATTCAGTCAAGCTCTCTATTCGTCGGCAGTTTTCGCCACAAAGCGGAAAAAAGCTATTACTGGTTACGAGCGTAGCGCATAGCGATAGGTTGAAAATACATATGCCAGTAGCTCGCACATTTTCGTACAAGTAGCTGACGCGCGTACGTCAATCTTCATACAAAGATGAGACAAGCGTGCAAGCTCCTTGCATGAAAATGTACGAGCTACAAGCCTGTGTATTCCCGGCCTGTGATCGCAAATGTGCTTGTACGCTAATACTAGCTGTCGCCTACGACTTCGTCTACGAAGAATTCGTTCGCGCGCCCATGGGAGCTATACTATTTTCCCTGCATGAAACTATCGAATTAAAATGACCTTCTTAAAGTCTCAAACTGTTTCCATCTCATCTCCATCGCTTCAGTAGTTTAAGCGTAAAAGCGTAACTAACAAACAAACATATTTACATTCGCATTTGTTACTTTAGTTAGGATAATAAATAATGGTGTAAATAAAAACATGCGAGTATAGGATCATTCAAAGTTACATAGAATATACATAATGCATATATATAACATAACATGTACGGTACTATTCAATGGAAAAAATCAATTGTGTAAACAAATGTGGTGACTGACATTGACACTTGACTGACGACTGGCTGACTGACTGACTGACGTTGGCTCTAGTGATGTGAATGCTCTTTAAGATACTTCAATCAGCAGTAAATAATTATTTTGAATTTACTCATATTTCATTATTTAATGTAATCCCTAAGTTTAATTTTTAAAAATGGCTAATCACGTATTCTCTTAGTCCTGTTCAAGAGTCATTCACAATGTTTCCATGTCCCTTTTAACTTAAAATGTTTAATAGCATTTTCAAGAAGTTTTAGAATTATATCTTCAAATATATATACCTAACGTTTCTTCCATACAAACTTACACTTCATGTTCAAAACTTACACTCCCCTTTATACCCCTTTAAGGGTAGAATTTTTAAAATGGTGAAACATGTATATCCACTTGTATTTTTTGACGTATATTTTCCCCAAGGTTTATGATGGAGTATTTTAGAATTGAAAGGGTCAGTTAAAATATGGATTAATTTAGATTTTTTTGCTGCTTAAGTAGCGTAGTAGAAAAAGCCAACCTGAGATATGTGTGCATAGGAGAAATTTGTATCTTGACTCCTGTCCAACGGTGGTGTAGGGGTTATAGTACGCAGTACGGATTGCTGAGGACCTAGGTTCGATTCCCAGCGCTGGTCTCTTTTTCTGGTTTTTCTGTGCATCCATGTCTCAGTTTGTATTTTCGATATAATTTAGAAGAGGCATTTTTAAATTTACATAAGACAGGGAAATGAGAGTAGACACAGGGAAGTGATTCAAAATGATTTTTTGGTCCAACAATGGACTCCACAGTAAATATGATACTAGTAAATAGAAATGTACATAATTTCTACTAAAATACTATTTTATCGTTCAACTAGTGTTTACCCGCGGCTTCGCACACGTAAATCATTAGGTCCAGCAGCTGAAATACCGGGATTTTAAAAAATTGACGTGGGAATTCCCGAAAATTAAATCGTTGTTTTCATTGACATTACATTAAAAACAATCATGGTCAAATTTCATGACTCTAAGCCCAGCGGTTATTAGTTCGAAATTTTATCCCTATCTCGTGAGAATATCGAAATAAAAAGTAGGCTATGTTTTATTCCAGATGTCAAACTATCTACATACCAATTTTCATGACTCTAAGCTGAGCGGTTGTTATTTCAAGATTTTATCCCTATCCCATGGTAATATCGGGATAAAAAGTATCCTATGTTGTAATCCAGGTTATCTAACTTTTCGCCAAAGCCAAGCCGTTTCAGCGTGAAGAAGTAACAAACATATTCACTCACTCACTCACAAACTTTCACATTTATAATATCAGTAGGATTAGTAGGAAGTAGGATAGTAGGATAGGATTAGAAACCTTTATAAACCTTCATTAAATAGTGTAACTTAACACAAATAATTAATATCTACGAATAAATTAATTTGCAGAGCCAGCCATAATTATCGGTAGGTAAGGTTGGTTCAGTCAAATAATTAATTTTGTTGGTACAGCACTAAATTTCCCGAGACTAGACCGACCATAGACCAACTTCGGTGAGGAAAAAATTATCATGTCAATTTGACAAATATAACGGATTTTCGTCTTCCAATTAATTCTTTAAAATTAACATATTTACACGATTATTTAATGATAAAATGGTTGTTAAAAACAGTGGTGAGCTCATTGAGATGTGAATATGATCGGGATTGGCGTTCAAATGCAAGTAACTACGGAGTAATCGTGAAAAATTGCTTTGTTTACACAATTGATTTTTTCCATTGAATAGTACTTTAGATACAAATAAAACATTTAAAAGCCGATTACAAATACTGGTTCTTACGACTTAAAGTTAGGCACAGACTTAGTGCGCCCTAATTTTATTGCAAAGGCGTTCCACAGCCGTATATCACACGGTAAGTATTTATTTTTAAAGTGAATGAAGAAAGCCTGGTTAAAGTCGCGGGTTCATTATATTCGGCATTTCATTTAACTTTTAAAATGTAAAAAAGTAGTTGTAGTGACATAAAACTACAATAGTTGGACATGTGATATCGCGAAGTTTCTTGAAGATCAATATCTTCAAGATCCTCTAATATTGTAGAACATTTTTTGTTCTATCATCAATAGTTTCCACAGCGCATGCGTTGAAAGATGTTTTGGCAACTTTTTTACACTTTGAGTTACATTATGAAAGTTTTAGTACGGAACCCTAATTTTTTCTGGTAATTTATTACTATATCTATATAGCCTATGGCACTTCTTAGCATGCTAATAGTGAAAGAATTTTTAAAATATGTCTATCAGTTTTTGAGTTGATTCGTAAAAACGTCTAAAAATACAAAACTCCAAATCTTTCATCTCTGTAATATATTAGTATTAGTATAGTATATTAGTATAGATATAGATGAAGTGATTTTACTCTGAAATATTTCTTTTTCAGAATTGTTATTAAACTAGCATAATCTTACCTAGAACATTCTGTAAGATGACATTAAAAATAACCTGAAATTAGCACGGTTCCAGAATATTTTATGGCTGACGTTGTTGTGGCAAATTAGATTATGTATGAAAAATGTTTTTATGGGAAACAAAATAATACGGAAGTGAATGTCATGATCATATTTACATAAACCCGAAACCGAATGCCGAATTAAAGTTTTGTACATGATTTTTGGACTTTTTCGCAAGTTTATATGTAAAACTTTTCGAAAAATTCCAAAAATCGTGTATAAAACTATTAGTTTACATATTATAGTACTTACAAAAAACTAGATTAGTAAAACACATCAAATCAATTAAAATAAAAGACCTAGAAACATTCATATTTAAAAGGTATAAAATCTCTTACCGGGTGCTCTAATTTAAAATCCAGCAATTGCCGGGAAGCGGGATCCAAGTCCAGAGTAGCATTCCAATGCTCAATACCACTGCCCTTTTTCAATAACAGAACTGAAAAAAGGCAACAAACCACACGCTTCATGGCTGAAAAGTGTGCATACGCAAATTTAAATTACCTTTTATACGCGGTGGAATAAGTAATTATTACTTTAAGGTCATTTAAATGCTATTCATCCTTTAAATTTCGACTTGATATTATTTATTGATAATAAAACTGGTCATAAAACTATAATAACTGCATTATGTAGTACATAATTGATTATTGATTTGTGTTTTCCTGCAATAGATACATTGTAAGACACTGTTTATGTATGTTAATGTATTGCGTTCTGTCTATATGGATATTCTTGGAAATTTTTTTACTGGGCCCGTCCGTACTTAGTTATTTTTTTATGTAACAGGGGGTAAACGAGCATGGGGTCACCTGATGGCAAGTATTCACCGCCACCCATAGACACCTGTCAACATGATAATAACAAATAGGCTACTTTCCAAAAGTTCGAATTTTTAGTAAATCCCAAGTATATATCGTAAAATTCCGAAATTTTGTCCCAACTACTAGACTTGCGAGCGAAGCCGCGGGTAGAGGCAAAAATAGACATAAAGTTGTAATTAATTAACTACAAATTGCTCAGCCGCACGCACATAATTACTTACCAAACAATGTTGCAACTAGGTATGTTTTGTTTCTATTAGGAAACGTTTGGTAACTAATAAAAAACAAAGAAAGTTTGCAACAAAGTAAAAGATCTTTAAAAAAAAGGTTCCAGATAGGATTCGAACTAGTATTTCTTTGGTTTTTTTAGTTTCTCCCCCCCCCCCTTATATAACATCTCTCAAAAAATCTCTTAAATTAGATTAGATGGTTTTAACAAAAAATAAACGGCTTTTGTTTCGTATAAGGGCTAGTGCATGTAAATAGGTAGCTATAAATGAACGAGCCTAAAAAAGTAGTTTCTGGTTACGTCTCCGACCGATGTCACCCTGAATGTATTGCAATGTATTCTTGTATTATATCTCACACACACACACACACACACACACACACACACACACACCGCGCGCGCGTACCTACACATTAGTAGGATAGGAACTATTAGTTACATATTACTATTAGGTATTAGTAGGATACCCTACCCTATTCCTATCACACGATACGTCGTTAATTCTTGAACACATCCCCATTAATAGGTATCAAATGAAATTAAATGACGTAACCGCATTAAGCGTGACCTCATTCGTTTGCTCACTCTATTAGGGAGACAAAAACACTCTGCCTATAAAATAAGAGAGCTTTCACACTAGATAACTTAGCCGCCTTGCCAAGGTCCGATCTACATATGTACATACATACTACATACGTCCCGGCGTGCTGGGAACTTCAGGTTAACTCAAGACGTTGTCCTTCATTGAACAGCTTATGGTAAAACTATATAAAATAAATAAATATCATACGACACTTGACACCAATTGACCTAGTTCCAAACTAAGCAAAGCTAGTACTATGGATAAATACATACTTAAATACATATCAAACATCCAAGACCAGAGAACAAACATTCGTATTATTCATACAAATATCTGCCCGGGCGGAGAATTGAACCCGGGACATCAAGCTTCATAGTCAGGTTCTCTAACTACTTGGCCATCCGTTGGTCTAATCGTCTAATTATTATTATATATTATTATGGAGATTAAGCCCCTTAATCCTCTCCCCTTTCCTGAATCCGCCACTTATTACGACGTCAATACACGTTCAAAGACACCAACTCTTTATCATTCCTGCAATCGAACCGGCCAAATTATGATTGTCTGCCTAGCACAGCAATAGCGCCGCGGAAGAGATTTCGAGGTTTAGAGAATCATTTATTTATTTATTATTTATTTTTATTTATTTATTTGCCAATAAAAAATTACAGCATTACAGTAAAACCAATGCGCTGTATAATTCAAATTATACTTACAATAAAAAAAAACACAAAAAGACATTAAAAACAAAAAAGTTATTTAGGGATTTTTATCCTTGCTTTCCTAAAGCGACGGAAGACCACGCCCTCTGGCCAGAAATCGGAGTGCAGGAACATCTGCTGGTGCTTAGCCGGCACTTGGAGTCTAAAAGAGCGAAAATTGTTGGCTCTATTAGACTCGAGCGCTCATATAACCACTTAAAGGTGAAGCAACCGATAGCGACCAAAATGTTGTAGATTTCTAGGTACAAGCGGATTGTATTGCGCGTCAAAAATAATCCAGTGTGCATGGGTTCTAAGGCAGCATTAAATTAAGGACAGACGGAGGCTGTCTGTCGCCGTAGATCCGTCTATTTAGCGGAGCGAGAAAAGCTACTGTCGCTAAGTGAAACATTTTTACGAAGGTACGAGTACTACAAGTACTACAACAACAAACAAAGTGACAAATCGAATGAAACACAATTTTGCCCCTTGATATTTACATTTACAAACCTGCGAAGCCATTCAATGGTGCGTGCGAAGTTCCCAATCCGCACTGGGCCCGCGTGCGACCTATGGCCCAAGCCCTCTTGTTCTGAGAGAAGGCCTGTGCCCAGCAGTGGGACGTATATAGGCTGGGATGATGATATTTACATTAATTAAAATGCTGTAATTTTTTTCTTTAAACTGTGAGCCTTGTTTTCATTTTTATACAAAGTGCTAATACTGAAAACCTCGGACACCCCAACAGTTCCCAATCCGCACTGAGCCCGAGTGGAAACTACGGCCCAAGCCCTCTCATCCTGCGAGGAGGCCTGTCCCCAGCAGTGGGACGTATACAGACTAGGATAATGATGATGATAACAACAGCTTCTTTTTATTTTCATGCAATAATATCTGAACCGAATTAGATAGAATTGGTATGCCGATAGGTACTTGATAGGATAGTGTTTTTATCCTAGAAAATTGCTTAATTCCCGCGGGATAGCGATTTTAGAACTCTTCAAAGACGAAATCGCGGGCAACAGTCAATAAACCATGAATTAAACATAATTTCCCGATGTGTATATAAGCGCATAACTTCAGAACGCTGTAACTATTTAGTTAATTATTTTTTGTTTTCATGAAACTTAGGAATAATTGTACAAAAAAGTAGACAATTGTACTATTTTATTAATATATTTGCATATAACATATGCTTTATAAAAAAAATTAGCCATATACAGATTCAATACTTTCGAATGGTATTTTCGAAAAATCAGTCGTCGGGTCTATTGACATTGTCCCGTGCAATGTCGTTTGGATTCTACATTGCAACTAAAAGAAAATTGCAAAAAAAAACAAATCTGAAGACTAGTTTTACAAGATTGAAGCTTAATCTATCTTTTATCCAAATCAAATCAGGTTAAAACGATCTACTTTGCATACCGTCTTGTACCGTCCATCTCGCGATGGAAAACGAATGAAAAATTGGAAAATCGAATGAAATGCTAATGAATGGATAAAGCAAATGCAAATAGATTTCGGAATATTGATTAGGCAGGTTGAATTGAAAAGTGGCTCTGTGATTTAAGGATTGCATTACCATTTTTATTTTTTGGGTAAAAATACACATTGTTTTCACCTCATTTTGTATGTTTACGGCCAAAGTGAAGTTACTGAATCAGTGAGCTTTACGTTTGAAATTTACCACAAACTTTCGGTGAAGGAAAACTCTTAAGGTAACCTGCTCAAGCGCAACGCATTATTATTGTGTACAAGAGTGTACAATATATCATTTTTGGCGCTATAATGCGGCTAACTCGCTACGCGCACGTAGCGAAATCGTCGCCATCGCAGCGATATCGTTACGCCCTCGCAGAGAAATCGTTGCGTGCTCGTTTCGCTTCCTACTAAAATCGCCAGTGTGATAAGGCTCTTATAGTAGCTCTACAAAATCTCAGACATAGCAATGAGAAAATACCTCTACGTGACTCTAACCAGAGATTGATTTATCCACCTCACTCTTACAATCCTCTCGTTTGCAATGAGCCCCTATTTGGGTTAAAAAAAAAAGCACTGAGGTACGAAGGATGCATAATAATTGATATCCAATTGTGGAAATATATTTGAAAGACAAAAACAAGAAACGTACGTATGCGTCAAAACCTGGAGTCGCCTAGTTACCAGAATACCAAAAATACTAGGTAAATTTCAAGTTAATCTGACCACGGAAATGAATGAAAATTAACTTGCAAGATTTGACCGTTACAAAAAATAACGACAACAAATAGGACAATTAAACAAAGGCTTGTAGAAAATCAAAAAACAGGCAATAATTGTGGAATATTTTTTTTTGTTTATCAAACTTTCACATAACTGAATTGTATCTATTTAATATCAGATTATAATCTCACTCAATTACATTTCACCACACATTGATTAATTTTATTTGACGGATAAATGTGATGCCGTCTCCGTCTATTCGAACGAAACAAACAGAGGCACTAATTATTAGTTAATTATTAATTTATTATTGATTTAAAGATCAATTTTTCAAACTTTATACAAAATTGTCTTTAACTTCCATTATTCCCTAAATTTCTGCAAATACCTTCGCTCTGGAGTGATAGTTTACCTTAAAATTTTCTACGTGTATACCTAACCTAAACAAACCTATGTTATACATAGGTATAATATAAAAGAGTATAATATTCTCTAAACATATTACTACTAGCTGCGTTAATGGCATCATAAAATATTCTTAATGTTTCGCGTAATGGAAGGCAGCATCTGGTACATTTACGTCGTAGGCATGTGTTCACACTTCTATAATAATCTACCTTGCTGCGGTTGCATGGAATCATATGACTAAAACTTGTGCAGATTTAAGATGTTTGTTATATTTTTAATGTCTGGAATGAAAACGCTTAAAAAATATCGAAAATAAAACTGGTGCTGGAGGGTGCTGGAGAACGAAGCACAAGGTGAAAACGAAAACCCGATCGCCTTGAAAAATTAAATAAAAACTAGCAAGGAAAAAACTATTTCTAGTATGGTCAGCATCAAAATTAGCTACATACTTTTGTACTTTGTCGTTTTACAGCAACGTACTTAACACCATACAAATTTGTCAAATGTGTTAAAACGTCAAAGTAAAAAAGTGATCCGGTACTTTTAATGCTGACTGTACCTAGTCGGGCCCCTGTGAAATCGTGACTCGTGACCAGCTCAAAAATTCCCTACTCAAAAAGTCCCGACTGTTGAAGTTTAAGTTACTTAAAAGAGTTCTAGACTAATAAACTAATAAGCTTGGTTTTTTGACGAATTATAAAGCAGTCAGGTTTAAGATTTTCTTTATGTTCCTGTGAAAATAGTAGCGAAGTGCTAAATTTGTTTGGAATGGGCTAATTATTATCTTTAATTTGATGCTGAAATTGTAACAATAAAAAAAATATATAGCCCTCCATATTTTTTCGCGGAAACAACCGTTTATGCTACAAAGATTCAAAGGAATACACGTACATAGGAGGACATACAAACATAGGTGCGCTCAAAAAACAACCCGCCTTCAGGCAGTCGGGAAAAAAATTGTATAATGATGATGATTAAACATTGCAACAATCAACTTCTTATCGTAACGAGTTGGTAAACTTGAGGGCAATCACAAGTTCGCTGAGGCCTGGTCAGGGCACGCATGCGGCTTAATGGTGAGTGCACGCTGCTGGGCCAGGGGAATCTGAAACTTGGTATTCAAAGTTGGTACTACCGCCCCCGCTTGTCAATATTATAAATATACTGGGTGTGGCCTGTTACACGGGCAAATAATTAAAAGAGATATCTTACTCGTCAAACTGAACGACATTAGTTCAGCGACTTTTAAAAATATTTTTTGTTTTTTATTTTATTACACTTCGAAGAAGCAATGTAAAGCAAAATATTTGATATTTATAGCGTGACAGGCGACGTCAGTTGGGTTCTAGGGTGGCGTACTTTAAATTTACGATTAAGTTTGTTGGAAAAAAACCGAAAGTTAAGTTTTGATTTTAATTAAGTGGGACTTGATGATCCAATTACCGGTGATCTATAGAGCCTCTGTTTTAATATTATCCCCAGTTCTGGGCCACACACTGTATAAGCCTTTAATCAGACAGCATGTAACATTACAAGAATATATAGAATGTATTTATTCACTTTTGTTAATTTTTTGCATGTCCGTTTGCCACGTAGCAAAGGCCTCCTCCAATCTTCACGAAAAACGAACCTAGAATTTAAAGCCCCATATAGGCAGAGACAACCTGTATATTGACGATCTGATTGCTAAGCTTATATTAAATTTATATGTTTAAAAAGGCCAGCTAAACGTAAAGAGTACTCGCAGTGTACCATGCTGCGTCGGCACTTACGTCAGTCACGTCCCGCCAAGGGTTGAGCGGAAACAGAGCCAACTTCGGCGTCAGGGGTCGGACCGCCGTTAAATATATTTAGAACCCCTACGCGTTCGGTTGTTCTATCATTTCCTTATATTGTTTTTGGAATGCACCATCTTCAGAGGTGAATCTACGGAAAAGCTTTTTGGGCTGCAATCCAGTGGCCGTATTGTGTAACGCGCTGACGTTTGCAGTCGCATTCACTATCTCTTTCAACCCTCATCTCGCTAATCGTAGCGCGTAGCAGCTTTTTTCCGCTTTGTAGCGAAACTGCCTACGAACAGAGAACGCGCCCAGCGGGTTCTTAGCACTGAATGTGTTAAGCGGAGTCCATAATCCCAGCCTATATACGTCCCACGCGGGCCCAGTGCGGATTGGCAACTTCACACACACCATTGAATTGCTTCGCAGGTTTCCTCACGATGTTTTCCTTCACCGTAAAGCTCGTGGTAAATTTCAAATGTAATTCCGCACATGAACTTGGAAAAACTCAGAGGTGCGAGCCGGGGTTTGAACCCACGATCCTCTGCTTGAGAGGCCATACGTCAAACCACTCGGCCACCACTCTCCCAATATATAAGTTACTCTATGGCCACCACGGCCTGGACTGACTATTTGATATTAAATTCCGCTTATCTAATAACCCCACGCTCCACGCGCTCCGTCTTGACAAACGGACAGAGAGATAAGACCATATAATCGTCCTATAAAGGTTCCTTTTTTCTTTTAGGTGCGGAACCCTAAAAACATATTAACCCGGGAGCCAGGCTTGTTGGTACGAACTTACTTATAACCGCAGTATTACAATAATATACCAGCGAGTTTTACCGACGAGCCATGAAACTGCGGTTTTTTTTTATATTATTCGGCTGGATGGCAAACGAGCAAGTGGGTCTCCTGATGGTAAGAGATCACCACCGCCCATAAACATCTGCAACACCAGGGGTATTGCAGGTTATACTCGCCATTCGATCGAGGCTTTTAGAAGGTGGTAAAATAAAGTAAACTACAGCTTTTGAGCAGCTTTCATTATTTATTAGAGCTATAATTTTCTACTAACGGCTATTTTTTCTATCAGTGGATGCAAGTGGCGATTTGTCGTTCATTGTGACATTCCGGGGGAGGCCTTTGTTCTGCAGTGGACATCTTTCGGCTGATGATGATGATGATCATTTTTAGGATTCCGGAGCCGAAATGGCAAAAACGGAACCCTTATAGTTTCGCCATGTCTGTCTGTCTGTCCGTCCGCGGCTTTGCTCAGAGACTATCAATGCTAGAATGCTGTAATTTTGCACGAATATATATGTAAACTATGCCGACAAAATGGTATACTTAATAAAAAATAAAAAATAAAATTTAATTTAAATACCTCCCATAGGCGTAAAGTGATTTTTTTTTCTCATCGTCTTTTAAAACCATTAGAGGGTTGCTAAAACGAATTTTCGATTCAGTTTTTTTTGCAAAATATTCAACTTTAAAGTGCAAATTATCATTAAAATCGAGCGCCCCCCCCCCTCCAAAATCTAAACCGGCGGGTGAAAAAAATTCAGGATGGTAGTAAGTATATCAAACTTACAAGGAAAACTATAAAGGTTAAGTTTTCTTAAGAATTATTAGTAGTTTAAGAGTAAATAGCAACCTAAGGTATAAAATATACCTGAACTTGGAATATTTCGTACAAAATACGAAATCCTTAGAAAAATATTATTTTTTTTTTCATGATGGCTCCGGAACCCTATTTCGGGCGTATCCGACACGCTCTTGGCCGGTTTTTTTAATAGTCTAGTGGCGTAGAGTGAACACTTTTTTGAGCAACCCTGAGAGTGACAGAAGCCATTGGTATACCTTAAAAATGCCCCGACCAGCTAACTAAATTAAATTGTTATTCGCGAATTAAAGTACAAGAATAAAAATATATTTTAACATTTATTCAGTAAATAGGCCGCAATTGGCACTTTTACACGTCATTTTTTAAACTACCATCTTTTAGAAAGACCATCATTGCCAAGAAGAATGCGCCGCAAGAAACTTGTCAGAAAGTCATTTTTTCAACATAAAATACTTAAAAACTAGAGTAAAAATAGTAGAAAAAATAATAATAATAAAACAGGGATGTATGGGGTCCCTTAGTTACAAAACTAAACACTAACTATTATAGATATAGACAATTATGCCCTTATACTACCTACCGAAGTGTTATTCTTAACGGTTTTAAAGTGTCCACTTTGAAGTCGGTGCCTCAGCGAAACCCAGCAAGGTGATAGAAGCCTATATTACGCTATATACTAGTAGGTAAGTAGAGTAGATCCATTCCTATTGACTCGCACTGAGCCACCGAATTGAAACTGGTAGAAAATTATTTTCCTGTTTTTTGAGTCGGTTAAATATACTCAGCGGAAAAAAATTTGGCCCACTACAAACGAAATTACCTATTTAGTACTGGATACATTTGAGGGCCAGATTTTTTGCCGCTCAGTATATTTAATTATATTTTTGTCTCACTTTTGTATAGCTAATCCAAATTACAATAGCTTTTTGTCAACTCCTCGTCACCTTTTAAAAAGTATTGTTTTTTTTTTTCAATGCAGAGACGTCAAAATGCTTGTAGAGTCCTGGTGTTTCATCATCCGTTCCACTTCATCATACGCGTTATGACGAGCACAACTTGTTGAGTACCACCGGTGGCTAACTCTGTGGTCTTCTTCAACAGTTCCATTTCACAAACAACACGCGCTTGTGTGCAAATTTGACCCGGTGTTTGTAGACGACTTACTGAATTTAGACTGTGGCTACGTTTTATTAAATCCTATTCAAGCATGAACCTTTTGTTTCGAAGCAGACTTTCGTTACATACGAAATGACGTTTACACGTTTTGTTTGGAGTGCAAAAACCAACAGTTTTTGTTACATTTGGGGGTCCATTGTTGGAAGAACTGCTATTTGATAGCGTTTTTGTACCAAGCGAATTACATATTTATTTTGGGCATTTCCTGTAATATAAAAGCCTATTGGTATCGAAACGGTGTTGTATTTAATTGACTTACTTTCTTCACAATATCAAACCCTTCTTTACTAATATTAGCTAAGCTAAGATAGGCTATGTAAGCCATCTTAAAGCGCATGAGCGCCAAACAAATAACTAGGAGTCGAAGTGGTCGCCATGGCCGAAATCAGTCGGATCATTATCATCACTAATATTAGAAATGCGAAAGTGACTCTGTTTGACCTCTTCACGCTTAAACCGCATTCGATATGATGAAACTAGAGACGGAAGTAGTTTGAGACAATGGAAACGACATCGGATAGTCTTCAACCGGTGGTAGATTTTTTGACAGTCATAAGTGCTTGCCTAAATTGAATAAAGATATTTTGACACTTTGACTTTGACTTTGAAGAAAATTACATAGATCCCGCGGAATAGCGATTGGATTCGCATAGTGAGTCGCGGGCAACAGCTAGTTGAAAAAAAACTCTCCCCCCACCTCTAGCGTCTCCATTTGGACAGCAACTGGAAGGAAGAATATAGCGCTGTTTTCCGATTTCCGCACAGCATCCTGGTATACTTCGAATCCAAGTCAAGCGTGACTCTTGAACAATATTTCGAGTTATTTCTAACATTCCGAAACAGCGATCAGTCTGAGGAGTTTACGCGCAAGTAAATAGTTTTGTGAGTTCATAAGATAGGAAGTTAGATTAAAATACTTGCGGGAAAGAGCGGAGATTGCGAGAAAACTTTTTGACTCCACTTAATGCACATTTTGACCTGTTCGAAGATATCGAATGTAAAAGGATATTTTGTTTTCTTTTGAACTTTTGTTTTCGTCTGCAATACCCCTGGTGTTGCAGATGTTTATGGGCGGTTGTGATCTCTTACCATCAAGAGACCCACTTGCTAGTTTGCCATACAGTCGAATAAAATAAAAAATAAAAATTGCGTTGCCGTGTGACTCGCTCTTATCATGCTAGATAGAACCATAGAACAAAAACCGCAAATGTTTTGTAGTACCAACTTACTCTTAATAACTCCACGTGTTTCTGAGAAACAGAAAAATAATCGTAACCATACGGACAACAAAGTGATCCTATGCAGGTTTCTTTTTTTTTCAGATACTAAAGCCTAAACAAAATTCTATATCTCAAAAACCGATTTTGATGAAACATGTCTAAGACCCATCGCTAGAAAACCTGATTTCAAATAAAAAAACCGCATTCAAATCGATCAGACAGACACACATATAGCGCTCAAACTTATAACACCCCTCTTTTCGTCGGGGGTTAAAAAGTAGGCAATCCTGTGGGAATTGGGTTGCTACTCTTACGATGCCATGCCACTAGTAATATTAAGATTAATAATAAGTCTATCAACACCTGTCAATTTAACTTCAGGGCTTCAAACCCTAGTAAAGACCGGTTTGGATCATTAAATCCCTGGCTTTATGAAGGTCGGTTTATGAATCGCCCTCATACGGCATTACGGCCCGGCTATACGTATACTCATTACATTTAACCGAGTGAACGTAAAAATAACATTTTATGGTTTCCGAGGGTACACTAACTGGTCATATAAATATACTACCGACACTTAGCCGAAGCGCAAATATTTTTTTACAGTGTGCTGTAAAGTAAATTGCCGAAATATTTAGTCTAAATTCAATACCTCGATACGCACGGTTAGGCGAGGTAATAATGTTTTGTTACTCTTAGCATAGTAAAAGAGGAGAAGTATGTAAACTCCGACCCTTTAGGAGACTTAACTGCCTACTCCCGCGCTGACGCTTAGGGTTGTCGATGTCTATTTCAGATTAATTACCTACCGGCAAATAATTATAGTACGAAAGTTAACTTAAAATTGTCTTATGTCTGTGTCTAAGACAAACAAGATTATATGCCGCTATATTATTATTATTATACTAAATTTGAAAATATTATTTATAAATTCGCCGGAGTGGTGATGGCGACTGTGTACGCACATACTACTCATGTTTACCGACACATAATACTATAAAGCTATATTGTTTATTGGTAGGTAGGTATGTATTATTTTTTCATGTGTACCCTGCACGAAACTATTACACTACACTTACCTATATATTACGAAACTATTATACTACTAATTTACAACTATAACTAATACAAAAAAAAACGTAAGTACGAGTACTCGAACGTAAAAGGTGATCATCTCGCGAAGCATCAAAACGTACGACACCGACCGCAGCGCAGCCTTGACTACAGAAAACTTAATCCTCCTTAAATTATCAGTGTGTGCGTGCGGCTATGCTCTTAGGCACCTCGCACGCTAGACGGCCAGTGTCCGCAACGGCCAGATTCACGGCCAAGTGCACGACGTTCATGGGGTTTCTTTAGTTTTAGATCGCTTGTGCACGTCTGTTGTTTTCATCTGACAACGAATTGTTAATAAACGCATATTCTTGTACATGTAATTTTTTACCGGATGGATATTAGCTGTGAGTGCCGTGTCTAATACGCCCCTGTTTCACCTATCCCTACCGCTATATCCCCCCTGATAGAGATACGTGGAATATTTTTCCTTTCTTCCCTACCGGTAGGAATAGATGGAAATAATATGTCCACTTATCCCTCCCAGCCCCCACTGGTAGGGACATGTGGATTTTTTTCCAACCATCCAAACCGACTTCCAGGCGATTCTCAGAACGTTTTTTAATAAAATAACAGACACAAAACGGTCAGCTAGTATGGATGGTTGGAAAAAAATCCACAAGTCCCTACCACACGGTCAGTTAGTATAGATGGTTGGAAAAAAATCCACAAGTCCCTACCAGGCGGGCACTTACAATACAATACAATAACTCTTTATTGCACACCAATACAGTAAACAGTACAGAGAACACAAGTATATACATAGAGATTTTCTAAGGTAAGCAATAGGCGGCACTTAGTATGAATGGTTGGAAAATTTTCCACAAGTCCCTACTAAATGGTCAGCTGGTATGAATGGTTGGAAAAAAGTCCACAAGTCCCTACTACACGGTCAGCTAGTATGGATGGGTGGAAAAAATCCACATGTCCCTACCGCCGTGGATTTTAGTAGAATAGAAATACGTGGAATAATATCCCTACCGGTGGAGAAGAAAGGTCCAATATTCCACATATCTCCATCAGGGGGGGATACAGCGGTAGGGATAGGTGGTCCGGTAGCTACATACATCAATGCTGGCATGGCATGGATGACCCCTAAGCTCTTTCTTACGCCAAACCAGTCTCCGTCGCGCCAAGGGGAGACGACGAAGCATCCGGCAAAATTTGGTCGCCGGACAAGTGTCCGAAGTGTCCGTGAGTGTTTAAAATGAGCCATACAACACTACTAGTCCGGCAAAACAAACAGGCCGTTGTTCGGTGAAAGCAATGGACGTATACAAGCGGCCTTGATCTGGCCGTTGATCCCTGAGGCCGTATTGTCTAACGTTTACAAAATCTGTCATTTGATTGTGATCGCGAGTGTCAGAAACGTTACGCAGTAGACCCTCTGGTCGAAGTCATGGCCGTCTAGTCATCATCATCATCCCAGCCTATATACGTCCCACTGCTGGGCACAGGCCTCCTCTCAGAACAAGAGGGCTTGGGCTATAGTTCCCACGCGGGCCCAGTGCGGACTGGGAACTTCACACGCACCATTGTATTGCTTCGCAGGTTTGTGCAGGTTTCCTCACGATGTTTTCCTTCACCGCAAAGCTCGTGGTAAATTTCAAATGTAATTCCGCACATGAATTTGGCAAAACTCAGAGGTGCGAGCCGGGGTTTGAACCCACGACCCTCTGTTTCAGAGGCGATAGGTCAAACCACTAGGCCACCACGGCTTTTATGGCCGTCTAGTGCGCGATTGTTATTTACTCGTAGGTAGGTACGAGTATATTACAAACAGGCAAAGCGCAATCACCCGGACACTAATCTATTTAACACAATCTTATATCCTTCACATGTAATTAGATATGTCATGAGTGTTTGATATGAATTGCTGCTAGCTACTTTCACGCGTTCCTGAAAGAAAGTATTCACAGATAGACGAACAGACAACAAAATGATCCTATCAGGGTTCCGTTTTTGCAGACTGAGGTAAGGAATCCTAAAAACTAGACAAGAGAATCGAGTTGTAACCGCACCACGCCACTTTTAGACCCTTTTGAACCTTCAGAAAAGAGACGAACAACAATTTGAATTCCGAATTCCATCTCGTTAAGTTAAAAGCAAAAGTAAAAGTAAAAGTATCTAATATATAAAACAAAAGAGACCTTTCCTTTGAACAGTTACCTGCGTAATTTATCCGAAATATACACGGAAAGAAATAATTGCTCGTTATTCATACTCATACACTCGGGCTGCGTAATGGAGCCGTCTCATATAATTGTTTGTATAAAGAATACGAATGTCTGAAACAGTCGAATACCCAAATCAATCTCATTGCTTTTGACAGCGGCTCGTGTTTATATTCGAACACGTCACAATGTTTTCTCCTTCTGAAGGCTGATATGCAAAGAATAATTTGCTTTCGTTTTCCTTAGAAATATTACGAAATAGAGGAAAACAGGAAAAAAAGCGGGTCTTATATTTGAGCCGCGTGAGCTTGCATCTTTCAGTTTTTTTGTAATTTAAGTACTTATTGTCTACCAAGAAGATAAATAATAACACGTCCCACTAAGATTATAAATGCGACAGTTTGTAAATATGTTTGTTTGTTACCTTATCACGCCTAAACCTCTGAAGCGATTTAGATGAAATTCAGTATACAGATAGCTGGACTCCCGGGTCCCGGGATAGGACGGCGTCGCGGGCAGCAGCTAGTAATACGAGTATATACACTAAATAACAAAAAGGTGTGTCAAAAACATAGAAAAATAGAATTAAAACTAGCTATTCTAAGCCTGAAAACCTATATTCACAAATACCAACCAGATCGCTATACTATACGAGATGCATGAGCAGAGGCCCATAAGGATAGCTACGTTCCCTCGTTGAATGCCAATGGCCATATATGACCGAGGAAAGAGACAGCCCTATGGTCATCTGTGGTGTGGCCAATGGACATACCTAGAAGTATATTTGTAATTTTACCATAAGCTTTTCTGTGAGGAACCCTTTTTACATGAGTACATCTGCGTAACAAT
The DNA here is from genome assembly GCF_025370935.1 of Choristoneura fumiferana. Taxonomy (NCBI): domain Eukaryota; kingdom Metazoa; phylum Arthropoda; class Insecta; order Lepidoptera; family Tortricidae; genus Choristoneura; species Choristoneura fumiferana. Next base: position 3,531,429 of record NC_133483.1, read on the forward strand.
TCACTATGATTGGTTTTTTGGAGTCTTTTTGTATTTTTTATTTCAACTCCAAATTTGTTACTTTTACGGGTATCCCGTGAAACCATATCGAAAATACAAACTGAGACATGGATGCACAGAAAAACCAGAAAAAGAGACCAGCGCTGGAAATCGAACCCAGGTCCTCAGCAATTCGTGCTGCATGCTATAACCAAAAAAACAATCATAATTTGATTGCTTAGTAGCGACATCTCTTGTCTGGGTGAGCGGTTAGTTCCGAAAGAGTGTGACGTCTCTCGATGAGCAAGGTATCATTTACTGATTTTTCTGTGCATCCATGTCTCAGTTTGTATTTTCGATAACAATTCACTGATATATTTAAAAAAACCCTCCATATCTTTTTTCGTTGACGCCATTTTGAAATATTACGCCAATAGTTACTCCGCATTGGGCCGAAGGGGTAATTTTCATGCAACGCAAATGAAAACCACGTCTGGAATCAAATAAACTGCCACACCTAATTTTTTACGCGAAATAATCCACTGTTCAAGGCTTATACACAAATAATACTAGCAACACCAGGTAAAGCCGCAATAAATCGCCTAACGAAGCTTTAAATAAGCGAACATTTGTGGCATTTCAACGTTTAATTAGCATTCTATTAGTAAAATGAATAATGGTGAAGCCCAGCCACCTGCGCCTGAAATAACCGCAATCAAATATTTAACGAGGTATTATAATTTATGCCTATTTGAAAACATTATCCATGTCTTAAATTAATAAATGAGAAGACACTTTTACTTTTCTATCTTTCTTTACCTATAGGTATAGGCCGAGATGGTGATGACATAAGATACAATGTAAATGAAATTAATTATTAATTAGCAATAAATGTTCCTTCTTTAAAGAAAACTCCAAATCGCATATCAAATATCCTGCAACTTCTTGTTGGTTGAAACGAACGAATGAATGGTTAGTAATGTATGTCGATAAAACCTAATCTTTGTTATATAAAGTTTCCTAGTATCTATAGGTAGCGTAAAAATATGTAATGTATGTATGTATGTGTTCAATTAGACCTCAATTCGATAATTTCGTCATTAGTGACGAAAATTAATAATCAAAAGCGTTTGGCTTTCATTTGTCATGTCACGTTGCAATCATGACGAATTGCATGTCAAATAGTAGGTACGGTCAAGGATTTTAATTCATGAGCTATCATGGAACCATTTCACTGTAATCTTCATATTGACATCGCTTTAATTATGATTGATTTTAAAAGTTTTTTTGTATTTTTTATTTCAACTCCAAATTTGTTACTTTTACGGGTATCCCGTGAAACCATATCGTAAATACAAAGTCAAAGTCAAAATATCTTTATTCAATTTAGGCTATAACAAGCTCTTATGAATGTCAAAAAAAATCTACCACCGGTTCGGAAAAACCTCTGCTGAGAAGAATCCGGCAAGAAACTCAACGAGGTATATATTTTTTTTTAAAACAGATTTACAATATTATTAAATGATATGTATACATCACAAGTATTTAACACAACTTATTTTTAAGACAACTGAGACACCAGATAGATAGATGATAGATGTCGCTAGTGCTGCTGCTTAAGTAGCATAGTAGAAATAAGCAACCTGAGATATGTATGCATAGGAAAAATTCGTATCTAGATTCCTGTCCAGCAGTGGTGTAGGGGTTATAGCACGCAGCACGAAATGCTGAGGACCTGGGTTCGATTCCCAGTGCTGGTCTCTTTTTCTGGTTTTTCTGTGCATCCATGTCTCATCAGTTTGTATTTACGATATCGCATTAATTAACAAGGAAAATCGTAATGACTTTTCCTTTGAAAAGGTTCCATGGTGGCTCATTAATTAAAGTCCTTGTCCGTACAACTAAAGAGGCCAAATTGTCGTCTGATAATTAATAAATTATTTTAAGGCGCTACATCCTACTAAGTTAAATTATAAATGTGAAAGTCTGTGAGTATCTGCGTGTATGTCTGTGAAATAGCTGGAAAGATTTGGATGTAACTTTGTGTGTAAAGAAAGAAAGAAAGAAAAGTTTATTTTGGCTCCAAAAAGTACCACCTAAAACTAAGACTAGAACTAGCACTAAAACTATGTTACTAGGTGACACGGCAGGATACCAAGCTAGATAGCTGGACTCTGAAATAATAAATAGGCTACTTTTATCCCGATGTCACGAGATTGAAATAAAATCCCAAAACTTAAACCAACCATTAAAAGACCACAAATTTGTTGCAACTGTTTTGTATGCAAAATTTTAATGAAACCAGGATGTAATTTATAAAAAATCCCATTGGAATTTAGTAAAATCCCGAAATTTGAATTCGTGCGAAGCAGCAGGAAATTAACCAAACAATATGGGGCATGGCTTAGATGTGAAAAATTGCACTAAACGCCGCAAACTTGCACTGTTTACAGACTTTTTTAGATATATGAATTCACCTAAATACCTACGTTAAATCAATTATATCTATGATACTATCTATAATAATATATCTATACGATAATTATAGTAAATCGTCGACCTGCCTTCAATAACTTTAATTTATTTTCGTAATGTGCTACGCTCTGTTTTGTCTTAATTTTCATTTGTGCAATTGTGACAATGCTCTTTGTATCATGTAGGTATATGAACAATATTTGCATATTTGCTTTACATTGTCGTACAGTAATAAAATAGGTAACACCTGTTTTTCTTGTAATTCAATACTGAAAGGCTTTGAATGTATTGTTTTAACGGCGCTTTCTACGAGTTTAAACTTGTGTGTTAAATATATCTGCTTTTACGTGTAAAATAAATAAAAATACTAATATTAATTCTTGAATCATTTTAGAGAACTTTTAAAAGAGGAAGTTCGTTCTGAATGCGAAAATTGGGTATTTTTCTCGATAAAAAAATATTATTCTATTAAGGCTGGCACTTAGATTTGGTATCAGAAAATAGGTATTGGGCAAGTATTTTTTTCTTTTGTCAGGCAATAAAAAAAAAACAAAGAAGCGCGTTAAAGTTCAGGAGTGGGGTTCGTGGCGTCATGAGCCTTAATACGACGATGAAAGCGTAACAAAAAATAAAAAAACAAAGTCACATTACTATTTAAAATATTAATTAGGTTTAGGATTATTACAATTTTTACCTATTTCCTTTTAAAAATGGATGTCCAGGAAGGAGGAGGGCTAAACATTTTCATAATTGACGTGACGTAACTCATACCATGAATGACCTTTGCCTATAAATCCCCACTTCAACACGAAAAAAAAATCCAATAAATAACGCATTGTCATAAATTCATAATTCAATATCGGCATATGATTCCTATTTCGGCTTACGAAATACGACGTCAATAAATATTCACGCAAACATTGCTGTTTGGATTCATCCTTTCTACATGTCAGGGGAAATTACTTTTGATTCGTGATTTGATGTTTTAGGCAAGATATTACATTGCAAATCGTACTTATATACAAAATACCCGAACGACCGAAAAGCATTTGGGATAAAACTCGAATAATATGCTTTCCTAGAGATAAGACCAAGCTACGTCTTTTGCTCCCGAAAACCCCCACATAGCAAGTTTCGTCGAAACTAAGTTGATCAAAAGTTTTCCAAGATCCCCGAAAATATATATGTAATAATTATATATGTAGGTATAGGTTAGGTCTCTATATATGGCTGACAATCTATTCAAGCGATTCAAGGCTTTAACCTGTAGGCTGTAGCTAGGTAATCGTACTTAAAATCCTATCTTACTTTACTATTATTGCAAATGAAAAGTTCAAAATTAACTGTGAACCGATTCGAATGAAACAAACACTAAATGTTAATCCAAAGCTCTAAATACATAAGTGAAAACCGCATCCTTCTACGTTGAGTGGTTTTTGGGATTAGCGTGTGCAAGCGCACAGGCAAACAGACAAACAGATAAACAGACTAAAATTCTAAAAATCATTGTTTTGGGTTCTATTGCGCTAATATAGGCCCCTAGTAATAGTTTTTCTCAAATATTTCCAATGTACAGACACCGACTTTCTACAGATTTATTATATGTATAGACTAGCTTTTGCCCGCGGCTTCGCTCGCATTAAATTTGGGGTAACATACATTTACTTTCTGTGATCCTTTTTTCGTGTTCTGATTGATTTTTCGGAGGATTACATGGAAATACAAATACACACTTACATGCGATGTTTTAGACAGATGGTGCAAATTTTGAAATTCAAAAATCAGCCCACATACGTAATTAATCATAATTCGTACAAACTTTGAAACCCTGTTTCGCTGATCCAGGGGGGGAATTTTAGAAAACGTTAAAGTACCTACTACGCGTTTCTTTTGCCCGCGACTTCATACACAATATAGGATTATATCCCGAGAAATTGTAAACTTCCCGCGGGACGTGAATTACTGTTATGATCTATTTTAATATTCTTATTTGTCGATGAGAGACACATTGTAGTAATTTTCAAAATCTGCCCGAATTGAATTCACTTATTAAAAAAAAGGAGTCTATGTCAATCAGGGATAGTGTAGCTTTTTATTGATAAAATAATTATTTAAATCAGCTCAGTAGTTTCAGAGAACCCAACAGACAAAGAAACAAACAAAGTTGAGTGTTCTAAAAATCTTTCCCTAGTGCACCTCTGTATTAGGTACTTTAGGTCCATCTTTGCCAAAATTCACACTGTAGCATGCTGAACGGTGTGTTGCTCTGAAGATGAGCTCTGGTTGTGTTCGAAACGTGTCAGTTCAATGTGGTGGTGGTGATAGATGGATTTGTGTGATTTGTGTGTGTCCTTACAGAGTGGAGGTGGAGGGATTGCATGGACACATTTCATGCATAAAAGTAGCTATCATAAAGGTCGCGAGTGAGCAAAGTAATTGTGTTAGTTCGTTGAACGTACATGTAAAATTTCGTATCTGTGCTATCAGCCCTTGAGGAGTTCCGTCATCAGCAGATGACCCTGGCTGCAGCATCAGGTGGTGTATATCATATAAACGCATTGTCATTGAAATTTAACAATTATGTAAAAGTCTTTTGTGTGTGCCATCAACTTTTGAGGAGTTCCCTTCTACGGAGACGATCCTGGCCAGGATGAGCAGGATGTCACCGCTAAATTATTGTATTGTTACCAGATTTAGAACATCAGTTTGCCAAATCTCTAGTGCCTAATTTTATTAGTTTAGCTTGTGCGTTTTCTGATCCAGTTGGTATATAAAATCCTCTTTATTCGTTTTATCCCGTAGGATTTTCTAAAAATCTTTAAAACATTTTTTACCTGTTAGTATTATCTACCTGCATGCCAAATTTGAAGTCTCTAATACTGATAATTACGGAGTTAGGGCCACTTTGAAGCGAAAATAGAAATTCCATTTATTCCCTATCCCATGGGAATTTGGATAAATCCTGAAAAAAATTTTTAGCTGTTAGTATCACCTACTCGCATGGCAAATTTAAAGTCTCTAATAATTATAGTTACGGAAATAGGGTCATTAATTGGAAGTGAAAATATAAATCCCATTTATTCATTATCCCGTGAGAATTTAGGAAAATCCTGAAAATTATTTTTAGCTGTTAGTATTACCTACATGCATGCCAAATTTGAAGTTTCTATTAATTATAGTTACGGAAATAGGGCCACTTTGAAGTGAAAATATAAATCCCATTTATTGCGTATCCCGTGGGAATTTCAAAAAATCCTTTCTTAGTGCGCGTCTACACCTATTAAGGAACATATATTCCAAATTTCAAGTTTCTAGGCCCAGCGGTTTGGGCTGTGCGTTGATCTATAAGTCAGTCAGTCAGTCAGTCAGTTTGTTCTTTTATATATATAATAAAAAAAGATAGAAGATAGATATAGATAGAGATAGAATAGAAGAAGAATAGATGTATTTGGTATCGTATAATAAAAGTTTGCCCTTTGTTAATACACACTGTAAGTCGCCGGACCCGCGTTCGTTCACAACTTTAGGGTAGACCCGTTGCTATTCATACAAACAACCTTGCGACCTCATCGGTCATAAAATTATCATAACTTTAGGCTGAATTTATCTAAGATTATTCGATAACGTTCCAGGAAACCTTATTGGAATTATAAACCATTTTATGATTGGATATTAACATAGTTTAGTAGACATTTCTGTAGAAATGAGAGAGACTGACAAGCCATACCTAATTGAATTTATAATTATAATTTTTTGAAATTTGGCAAAATCTAAAGCTTAAAGCGAGCACAGTCGTAGGTAAAGGCTAGTTATATTAACATTCATATTAAACTTGCAAGGCCGATAAGCGAAATCTTTTAGCAAAGTTTCCAATATTTTACATATTGTCCTTCAAGTTTCCTTCCTGGTTCAGAAACGTGACAGCGTTAAATCCCTGCGAGGATAAAAGTCCGTCGTCAATTTTACATCAGTGGGATCAGAAAAGCTTGAAGCAAACTTTTTGTTGGTGACTTCAAAATATTGTCTAGTACTTTTCGTCAACGACAGGCTTTAATTATTTAGAAGCAGGTGGTAGGACCTTGTGCAAGGTCCGCCCGGATTGCTGCCACCATGCTCGCTAATCCTGCCGTGATGCAGCGGTGCTTGCACTGTTGTGTTTCGGCGTGGAGAGTAAGACAGCCGGTGAAATAACTGGCACTTGAGGTATCCCATCTTAGGCCTCTAGGTTGGCAACGCATCTGCAATACCCCTGGTGTTGCAGATGTTTATGGGCGGTGGTGATCTCTTACCATCAAGAGACCCACTTGCTCGTTTGCCATCCAGTCGAATAAAATAAAAAGATTTTGAATAGGTTACTATCGAGCCAACTGAATCGTGACCCACTGTGGAACGTTTTCGTAGGAAAAGTCACAGTGACATCGCATTGCTTGACAAGGGAATTCATTATAATATGTCACGTACTGTTAGAACGTTCTACGGTAGGTCAGGAATCAAATGGTTTGACTGTACAGTGTGCAAAGATATCGACCTTAATGTTAAGTGCATAGAGTCGTGTATACACATTTTTAGGGTTCCGGAGCCAAAATGGCAAAAACGGAACCCTTATAGTTTCGCCATGTATGTCTGTCTGTCTGTCTGTCTGTCCGTCCGCGGCTTTACTCAGGGACTATCAAAGCTAGAAAGCTGTAATTTTGCACGGATATATTGTAAACTATGCCAACAAAATGGTATATAAAAAAGTAAAAAAAAAAATTTTTAGTGTTTCCCATAGGCGTAAAGTGGGGTGATTATCTTTTTCTCATCCAACCCTATAGTGTGGAGTTCAGCGATTTGTTTGCGAAATATTCACCTTTAAAGTGCAAATTTTCATTAAAATCGAGCGTCCCCCCCCCCCCTCTAAAATCTAAACCGGTAAGTGGAAAAATTTTAAAAAATTCAGAATGGTAGTAAGTATATCAAACTTTCAAAGAAAACTATAACGGTTAAGTTTGCTTGAGAATTATTAGTAGTTTATGAGTAAATGGCAGCCTAAGGTATAAAATATACATAAACTATGGAAGATTCCGTATAAAATACGAAATCCTTAGAAAAATATTACTTGATTTTTTCGTAATAGCTACGGAACCCTTTTTCGGGCGTGTCCGACACGCTCTTGGCCGGTTTTGTAACTTCGGCCGTGCACTTGACTGTACGAGTACCTATAGTCAAAGAAGTTAATCGCGTATCAGGGTGCAACTTTTTCTTAATCAAATTCGCTACGATTTCTTTCGCTAATGTATTGAATGTCAACATGACATAGTAGCAAAAATGCAAGCAATTACTATTCTGTTACATGATTCAGCTTGTACATGGTAGGAGTACATCCGATGACTCTTTATAAGCAATAATTTAACCCTCTTTCGGCTTGAGAGGTATTTTGTAATACTTTTTTAGGGTTCCGTACCCAAAGGGTGGCAACGGAACCCTATTACTGAGACTCCGCTGTCTGTCTGTCTGTCCGTTCGTCTGTCACAGGGCTCTATCTCTTGAGTCGTAATAGTTAGACACTTAAAATTTTCACAGATTATGTTTCACTGTGGCCGCTATAACAACAAATACTAAAAACAGAATAAAATAAATATTTAAGGGGGGCTCCCATACAACAAACGTGATTGTTTTGCCGTATTTTGCTTGATATTAATAACGGCAACAAGTACAGGCTTGAAATATTTACACAATCTTTAGTTGTATAATCACTTTAAACATAAATAATTAAATTAAAATAAAATAAATATTTAAGGGGAGCTTCCATACAACAAACTTGATTTTTTTGCCGTTTTTTGCTAATGTCCAATGTTGTATAGATAATGGTACGGAACCCTTCGTGTTGAATCCAACTCGCACTTTGCCGGTTTTTATAAAAACCTAGTTGCTTACCAGTTCTCGTAAGTAACTAGGTGTGTACCTACGGTATTACGCAAGGGTGAACGAATCGGAAAATCATAATAAAAACTTTTAGAATCCTCAACTACTTTATTACATTTTGTAAAAAGAGTTTACAAAAACAAAGTAACGACACGACACATTTCGCTTAATAAACTGAACAGGAAAGATGAATTAACAATATTAAATTAACTAAAATCTAATAAAACTTATTAGGGCGGGAGCAATCTCACGTTTTCTGTGGCGAATCGGGATTTGTTATCTTAGTGGTGTGAATTATCCTTGGTGGCTTATCTGAAAGAAAAACAAAGAATACAATTTATGATCGTATATACCTTTATAACTATGCAATTTTCCGGGATAAAACTTATTCTATATCCTTCCCGGGACTCAAACTACCTGTATACCGAATTTAATGTAAAATGTATGAAACCGATACCGTTCTGATGCGTCACGACACAACACGACAGATGTGAATGCTTTTTTTTTCGGACGGACTGTTGCTGTTAGCCTCAGACGGCTTTTACAGCTTACCGGAGAGAGGGCGAGCAACCAGATGGGCTGCTCAGCAAGTGGGATGTGAATGCGGCTGTAGGTACCCTATAAAGGGTTAAGGGGGCGGCAGGGTGCGAGGGTCAGCGAAGTCGAATGGTCTTGTTCGTAAGACCGGCAGTTTTTGCTGATTTGGGACCATTTTGTGAGATGAACATACTTATTTTGACAAATCCATGTCGTCAGTCACGAATAAATGTGTTCTGTAGAGGTGAGACGTACTAGGCAAAACGCGGACTGAGTCTTGCGAGTACGCGTCCACAAAAAGACTAGATCCAGACTAGGTCCACGAGTATCTACGAGTACTTAACTCAATTGAGTCATTGCGTAAACAAAATGATTCCCGTAAATGCGCTCCCGTGATTGGGTATACACCGAAGGTATACACGTTCTAGTTTTAGTAGTTTTACGAATATCGAACTACCGAATTCCACGTCACAGTTCAGTTTTCACACTATATATTTTTTAATTTTAACTTATATTAAATACCGACTAAAAACTTCCCTTCATATTTTATACAGGCTTAGTGTACATAAATGCTTGTTTTCAAGTTGGCGGAACGTTGTCAGTCGCCGTACTCCTAAATACTCGTACGCTAAAAGAATCGCGGGCGGGAACGCGTACTCACGCGTCCAAGCCAAAACCTATTCCAAAAACCTATTCCAGTAAATACGCTTCCTTTCAAATGAAATTCTTTATCGTCACTTAATATGGCAGCAAAGCTCGAGCCGCCAAATCTTTAATACGCCCCTGTGAACATTAGACCATTGTTTAAATAAATAAATCCTTACCATCGTCCTCGTAAATAGTTTGTGTTATCTCTTCAACTACTGTGCCGTTCGCATGTATCGTGGTCTTCGTGTCCTTGGTAACTCGCGGCTCTCGCGGCACGTTGAAGAGGTACACAAGGTCGTAGGTCTCGTTGCCACTGGTCAGCTTATCCCAGAACGCTAGGTCCTTTGTGCGGAACCATATCACTGGTTCCGATGTACCGTTCACATGCAGCAATTCTGAAACAACAGAACGTAGGGTTAGTTTTTTTTATATGATGGGGGCACATGAACAGACGGGTCAGGTGATGGAAAGCAATCACTGCCGCCCATGGACACCCATTACATAAGTTGAGTTACGGATGAGTTGTCGGCTCTCTAGGCTCGTTTTTTGAAAATCCCCAAGTTGTACCTACCTTTCCGGAAATATTGGCGCTGCAAGCTGATTCTAAAGTTTCACCATGCATGGCAAAAAGTCCTTTCGCAATCCATACTAATTTTAAATGCGAAAGTGTGTGTGTTTGTATGTTTATCCGTCTTTCACGTCGAAACAGAGCGACAAATCGACGTGGTTTTTAGGCATAGAGATAGTTTATGGGCCGGAAAAATGCGCAGTTCCCGAGGGAACAGCGTGCGATAACCGAATTCCACGCGGGCGAAGCCGCGGGCAAAAGCTAGTATGATATAAATTAATACTACCAACTTCGACAGATGACACAGTTCATTGAAACTACCTACCTGGTAACTTTTTAACCAAATCTCTTTTTTCACATATTACTTTACAATCATTGTTAAAAGAATTTGAATTATTATTTATTATCTTTTAAGTAAGAGTTAGGCCACTAGAGTCTTGGAGAAATTAACTTTACTTGACCTGCTTAACGTTCCCTTAAAATTAACGGACGGTGTATTTTGTTTTTAAATTTCGCTAATTTCACTCTCGTACAACCGAGACTTAAATGTGACAAAATTAGGGTTAAAATTATGACATAAGTATAATTATTATTGACTAGAGTTTACCCCCGGCTTCGCACGCGTAAACTACTCGATCTGGTAGTTACAACTGAAATTACGGGATTTTACAAAATTCCCCTGGGAAATCCCAAAATTTATATCGTAATCTTCATTGAAGTTGTGTTAAGAACAACTGTACAAAATTTCATAACTCTAAACCCAGCGGTTGAAGTTTCAAGATTTTATCCCTATCCCGTGGGAATATCGAAATAATAAATAGCTTATCTATCTGTTATTCCAGACGTCCAGCTACCTACATACCAAATTTCATGACTCTAAGCCCTGCGGTTGTTATTTCGAGATTTTATCTCTATCCCGTGGGAATATCGGGATAAAAAGTAGCCTATATGTTAATCCAGGGTAGAGGAAACTGTTGTACCTTGGCCATAGTTGTACCGCGGACAGTCGACGAAATTGAAATGTTCCCGCATTATTTTAATATCATGTGCTGTGCCATTTGAACCGTCGGCGGGAAGTATCGAAGTAAAGTTAGTAACGAAACGCAACGTTGAATGTGCTGTGTGAGAAAATCACGAAAATAAAAATCCTTTTATAAAAAGTACTTTTTTTGAACTTTAAATGAAGCTTAATATTATTTATTTAATATTTTATTTTTTTGTAATAAAAGTCAACAAACTATGTTGAAGTTATTTTAATTAGCTACGGATCAAAAGGGCTGTTTCAGTCTAAACCTAAATCGATGATTTATTACCTGTATGCCAAATTTCATTCAAATCCGTTTTTGCGTGAAAGAGTAACGAACTTTCAACAACAAACAAACTTTCGCGTTTATAATATTAGTGTGTGGGGGGGACTACGGCCGCTACAGTGTGATCGAAACGTACATGTAATTTAACAATAATTTAGTCGCATTGAATCCCGATTGTAATATTTAATAACTATATTTACTTCTGACGTCAGTACGACAGCCGGTATCACTAGGGCATGGATACCGGTATTCGGTATTACCGAAAAACCGGGATACCGGTCATTTTTTCCCCTCTTTTAATACCGGTATTAAATATCTACAAAACCGGTTTTCGGTATTTTGACTTGTGCTTAAAATAGTAATAGTCGACTTTAATTTCAAACAAGAAAGCACTTTTAATAACATGTCTTCAGACTTATGGCTTTTGAAGTTACTTACATCTTAATCTACTTTCAAATTTCAAATTTACCGCGCACAAGTTTGCTTTGCTTATTTGTAGTGTAAGCTTTCTCGAAGTAGGACCTACCTAACTGGACCGTTTGTCCCAGGTATACATAGTCGTCAACAACTTCGAGCGCAGAGCCCCCGACTATTGCGGGAGTTGGGACAACATGGACATTAGTTAGACATGACTTTCGTCTTGCCCATGTTCATTTTTAGGCCAACTCGGTCGGAAACTGCTGAGGTCGGCGAGCATAGCACTGAAGTCTTCCATGGTCTCAGCCATGACTACAATATCGTCGGCGAATCGAAGGCGAGTGAAGTACCCGCCATTAATGTTGATGCCTCGTCCTTTCCAGTCCAGAACCTTAAAAGCATCGTCCAATGCAGCGGTGAACAGTTTCGGAGCGATCACATCTCCTTGTCTGACTCCCCGCTGCAGAGGAATAGGCTTCGTGCTCTGGTCATGTAATCGGACGGACATAGTGGCGTTTTTGTACAGACACTAGACACTTCAACACTCCGATATACCGGTAGTCAACTGCACCGCTGGAGAGCCTGCATCACAGCCCAAGTCTCGATCGAATCGAAGGCTTTCTCGTAGTCCACAAATGCAAGGCAAAGGGGGAAGTTATACCCTTCGGTCTTCTGTATAACCTGCCGCAACGTACATGTGGTCTACGGTACTATAGGTTTTCGGAAGCCGGCTTGTTCGGGAGGCTGGTAATCGTCAAACCTGCTTGCGAGACGATTTGTGATGACCCTGAAAAACAGCTTGTAAACATGGCTCAGAAGTGAAATGGGTCTATAATTCTTCCGCAAGGTGTTATCACCTTTTTTGAAGATGAGCACCACCACTGTCTTCTGTTCCATGCTTTCGGTGTTCCCCCTTGGTGGAGGACGGAACTAAACGGCGTCTTAAGGTCCTTAAGGACTGGTTTACCACCCGCCTTCAAGAGTTCGGCTGTAATTTCATCGTCACCCGGGGCTTTGTCATTCTTAAGCTATTTGAGGGCCATACTAATCTCGTACAGGCTGACGTCTGGGATGTCTTCGTGATAGTGTCGGGTTAATCTAGCCCTCGGGTCTTTAGCTAGATTTTCGACGGGTGTTCGGGTTGTCGTGTCGCTATCCATAAAACCTCTCGTTTTCCCCCAACAGCTCAGGTTTGGATGAAATGATTCTGCCGTCGTCGGTCTTCAACTTCATTAACCGGCTTTGACTTACAGACAGATCCCTGGTAAACACAGTAGAGCCTCTGTTACGCTTAATAGCCTCTTCAATGATTTTGGTATTAAATCGGCGTACATCGCGCTTCAGAGACTTTGAGATCTGCCTGCCTATTGAACTGCCGATAGCGACAAGCGTCACCAGAGTACTGTAGCAGCATCTCACGCCTCACCTCCATGAGCCTAAGGCCAGAGCGCGAGAGCTTATTGGTTCTAGTACGGCGGGTTTTGAAGGAGTTAGATCCGATCGTATGGACAGCTTCCACAAACCCGTCGTTGTAATCGTCCACGTCGCTACCTAGGCATTCGAAATGGCTTTGAAGTTTGAGCTGAAAGCTCTCGGGGTTTTGGAGCTGAGCTGGTTCCGGGCGGAGCGAAGATTTCATCAGTAGAGACCTTTCAAGCTTGAACTGGATATTTAATGAGCCTCGTGCAAGCGAAAGAAATTATGCGAAAATTTGGTTGGGAACTAATAATCGGTGAAACAATTTTCACCGTAGAATTAGAGAATCCAATTCCATATTATATAAGTATTAGTTAACAATTAACAACTTAAGTTTTTTATTTTAATACTTGCTCATTAAAAGGGAAGTTTATTAATTGCTTTTCATGTATATTGGTTATATTTCAACAAAACAACAGACTTATACAGAAAGAAAGAAAAATAAAGGGAAAATATGGAAAATACCGAAAAATTACCGAAATACCGGGATACCGGTTTTCAAAATTTGAATACCGGAATAATACCGGTATTGCCATCAAGCCCAATACCGCATAGCCCTAGGTATCACGTCAATGAGGGCTATCGTTTTTTGTCTCACTAGATGGCGCACTGTTGCGTGAGGTTTTTAAGTATGGCTTTCAAAGTCTGTTATTACGGGCGTGAAAACAAAGTTTAGATTAAAATCATATTTGATACACCTTAAAACCGTACCATAAAAATATCGATCATGCCACAGTGTTCCATAGTCCCCGTTTTGTTCGGAAAAAAGGGAGGACAAAGGTTTCCGAAAGACAAAACTGTCTCAAAACACAGACATTCATTGCCCCGGAACGCATATTTGCCATAATTCATTTCAGATATTGCAAAATATTCACAAAATTATTCTAATTATAAATAAACCCGCGTAGCTCACCCAAAAACTATGAGATTTGACATTTCGGAGACCTCACGCTACACTAGCGCCTCTAGTGGCGAATTCATACGCGATAGCCCTCATTTCAATAGTTAACTAAAGGTTCGATGACGTCAAAGAGATTTCACGTCACAAAACCAGCAATGAAGTGTACAAATAAAAAATAATTGATATTAGAAGCTTTTTTCGCGTGTTCTTTTTGTTAACACCGTCAACTCATCTGCATATCTGTTCAAAATTTCAATTAAATCTCACTAGAAGTTAATGAAAATCAACTTGCACGATGTCTTGAAATCGTGGAAATTAATTTTATCCGAACATTGCTTTGCAAACTTTGTAAAAAGAAGTAGTATTTTAGAAGAAAATTTCTTGAATATGACAACAGAAGTTACAGTGAAAAAAATGGTTCCTTTATGCTTTTTTTGCGTCCTTCTGTCGATCTGTAGATAAACTTACGTCTCAAGACTTACCTAGATCGTTCTTTTGGGCAGGCTTGGTGACAGTGGAATTTACTTTTGCAGTTGCTGTTGGTTTATTTGAAGCGACGGGAGGCTTCGCAGTGGTTGGGCCATAGGTTGGTGTGGTTGCGGGCGGGGGGTTAGCCGCTGTAGCGGTCGCCACGGGCTTGGGAGTAACTGGAGGAGCGGGAGTGGTTGGTGGTGGGTAAACTGCGGTGGCAGTAGCAGTAGCAGTTACCCAAGTGGGTGGCGCTGGTGTAGTGGGTTTCGGTGGTAAAGCTGTTGGAGCTGACACTGGTTTTGAAGGAGTTGTTGGAGAAGTCGGCGGTTGAACAGTTGGTTTGGGTCCAGGAGGTATAACTCCAGTTTGTGGCGGGACTGGACTAGTTGTGGCAGGGGCGGGTGATGCGATGGGGGTGGGTCTTGGTGCTACTGGGGTAGGTTGTGGTACTGCTGGGGTATATTGTGGTGGTATGGGAGCAGGTTGTGGCGCTATTGGGGTAGGTTGTGGGGCTACTGGAGTAGGTTGTGGCACTACTGGGTTAGGTTGTGGCGCTGCTGGGGTAGGATGTTGAACTACTGGAGTAGGTTGTGGCGCTGCTGGGGTAGGATGTTGAACTACTGGAGTAGGTTGTGGCGCTGCTGGGGTAGGATGTTGAACTACTGGAGTAGGTTGTGGCGCTGCTGGGGTAGGATGTTGAACTACTGGAGTAGGTTGTGGCGCTGCTGGGGTAGGATGTTGAACTACTGGAGTAGGTTGTGGCGTTGCTGGGGTAGGATGTTGAACTACTGGAGTAGGTTGTGGCGCTGCTGGGGTAGGATGTTGAACTACTGGAGTAGGTTGTGGCGCTGCTGGGGTAGGATGTTGAACTACTGGAGTAGGTTGTGGCGCTGCTGGGGTAGGATGTTGAACTACTGGAGTAGGTTGTGGCGCTACTGGAATAGGTTGTGGCGCTGCTGGGGTAGGTTGTGGGACTACTGGAGTAGGTTGTGGCGCTACTGGGGTAGGTTGTGGCGCTGCTGGGGTAGGTTGTTGAACTACTGGAGTAGGTTGTGGCGCTACTGGAATAGGTTGTGGCGCTGCTGGGGTAGGTTGTGGGACTACTGGAGTAGGTTGTGGCGCTGCTGGGGTAGGATGTTGAACTACTGGAGTAGGTTGTGGCGCTACTGGAATAGGTTGTGGCGCTGCTGGAGTAGGTTGTGGGACTACTGGAGTAGGTTGTGGTGCTACTGGGGTAGGTTGTGGCGCTGCTGGGGTAGGTTGTGGGACTACTGGAGTAGGTTGTGCCGCTACTGGGGTAGGTTGTGGCGCTGCTGGAGTAGGTTGTGGGACTACTGGAGTAGGTTGTGGCGCTACTGGGGTAGGTTGTGGAACTGCTGGGGTAGGTTGTGGGACTACTGGAGTAGGTTGTGGCGCTACTGGGTTAGGTTGTGGCGCTGCTGGGGTAGGTTGTTGAACTACTGGAGTAGGTTGTGGCGCTACTGGGGTAGGTTGTGGCGCTGCTGGGGTAGGTTGTTGAACTACTGGAGTAGGTTGTGGCGCTACTGGGGTAGGCTGTGGCGCTGTTGGGGTAGGCTGTGGCGCTGCTGAGGTAGGTTGTGGCGCTACTGGGGCAAGTTGTGGTGCTACTGGAGTAGGTTGTGGTGCTACCGGGGTATATTGTGATGGTGCTGTGGTATATTGTGGAGGTCCTGGTGCATATTGTTGTGCTACTGGGTAAGGTTGTGGCCCTACTGGGGCGGGTTGTGGTGCTACTTGGGCAGGCTGTGGTGCTACTGGGATATATTGTGGTGCTGCTGGGATATACTGTGGTGGTACTGGGGCAGGTTGTGGCGCTACAGGGGTAGGTGGCGCTTGTGCAGGGGCCGCTGGTGTTGGCGGCACTGGCGCTGTTGGGGCGACAGGTGCTGGTTCAGAGGGTTCTTGTGACACAGGCGCCGTTGGTTGCCTTGGTGCTACAGGAGGTCCTTGTGCCACGGGTGGGACCGGTCCAACAGGCCATTGCTGTTGGTAATACTGCGGTTGCACTCCACCGTTCTGAATCAAAACTTCGTTCGGTCTAGGCGCTACGCTTCCGGCGTTCACTAAAATGTAATTTGGATTTCTTTGTACAATATGCTCGATCTTATCTCTATGCTCAATGGTTCCGTTTGGATGAAGCACTAAATAGCGTTTCTTAAGCGGCGTGGAAGCAAGGACCTCATGTACCCGTTGATCGTTCGCCACACTTTGTGCGGTGTACTCTAAAAATGAAGGATGAATTTTAATCTCCGGAAGCTATTTTAAACAGCAAGGCATTTTCAAACAAAACTAATAAAAGATCACTCACCGTGCTGTTGGTATTGAGGTTGTGGTTGGTACAACGGATGTGGCTGCTGGTTGTATGGATTATTTGGATACACTTGTGCTTGGGGTTCAGCGACAGCTTCTGACCTGCTGTTTTGCACTTGATACTGCTGCGGTGTCTCGACCCTCTGGTATGGTTCCCTTATAATCTGCTGGTTTTGCTGGACGGGATAAGTAATCTGCGGATATTGCTGGGTAATCGGTACCTCATAGTGAGGTTGTTGTATCGGACGTTGGACAGGTACCGCGTTGATGTACGGGTCATGCACAGTGTTCAGGACAGGTCCTTGATTGTTGTAATTGTGCTCGACGGGTCGTTGGCGCACAATTGGATTTTGATATCTCTGATTCAATGCGGCCACTTGTTTTTGTTGCTCTTGGTTCCGCAATAAGTTCTCATAGTTCTGCCTCCTTATGGTCTCTTGCTGGATGTAAGCCAGCTGTTGTTGCTGTTGCTGTTGCTGCTGTTGTTGCTGTTGTTGTTGGAACGCTATATTTTCTGAGTTCTGAGAGTGTGCTGAGTTTGACATCTGCATCTGCTGGGGCACGCCCCTTTGATCCACTTCATACGGGTCATAATATCCAGACAGTGGTTCCGGGAATGGGAATGCAGCTAAAAATCAAGGATTAGGTAAGTCACAAAGTAATCATCAACATATCAGCCTTAGGATGTTCACTGTTGAACATAGGCCTCCCCATATACCCCCCAATGAGGGCTATCGTTTTTTGTCTCACTAGATGGCGCACTGTTGCGTGGGGTTTTTAAGTATGGCTTTCAAAGTCTGTTATTACGGGCGTGAAAACAAAGTTTAGATTAAATTCATATTTAATACACCTTAAAACCGTACCATAAAAATATCGAGCATGCCACAGTGTTCCATAGTCCCCGTTTTGTTCGGAAAAAAGGGAGGACAAAGGTTTCCGAAAGACCAAACTGTCTCAAAACACAGACATTCATTGCCCCGGAACGCATATTTGCCATAATTAATTTCAGATATTGCAAAATGTTCACAAAATTATTCTAATTATAAATAAACCCGCGTAGCTCACCCAAAAACTATGAGATTTGACATTTCGGAGACCTCACGCTACACTAGCGCCTCTAGTGGCGAATTCATTCGCGATAGCCCTCATTGCTTCGGTTGGAAGCGGCCAGCATCCACCGTGAACCCGCACAAAGTAATAGTTCCTATAGTAAATATGGTGGTCTACTTGTAACATAGCATCCGGGGTACAAAAAATATTATTATAATTAGTCCATCCATCAGTGAAAAAGATAAAAAGCGTCCGGGTTCGAGAATGGCGCCCATGACGTCGCTTTTAAGTAGAAAAGGACATGCGCGTGACGTCACACGAAGCTTTAAGACTTTATTGAAAATACAAACTGAAAATTAATATTCATTAGCAGGGGTCGGACAAAAAGTGCGGATGACGTAAAAATGACGTAATCTTGCACACAAGATGATGTTTTTATTTAAACTTCCGTGTGACATGTAGTAACAAAGTAGCATTAATGAAGTAACAAAATAATCGTAAATAAAACAATGGAATTCATTGAATAAAATAAATTTCATATCGTTTAATAAAGAGATTGATAAATGATAAAGGATATTTTTTTATGAAAAACAAAAATACTATTTGAAATTTGGGTTTGACGTCAACGGCACTTTTTGGCCTACCCCTTTTCATTAGTTTTTGTTTAATCTTAAAAAAATATTACTATAATTAGTTCATCAGTTAAAAAGATAAAAAGCGTCCGAATTTGAGAATGGAGCCGTGACGTCGCTTTTAAGTAGAAAAGGACATGCGCGTGACGTCACACGAAGCTTTAAGAGCCTATACCTAATATTCATTATTTTTTGTTTAATTAAAAAAATATAAACTACGTGTCCAATATTTTTTTAATAATCTAACTGGCCAACTTGTTTAGGAATCTATAGTTCTGCAACCAAAGGGGTACTGACTGAGAAACGCGCACTAGGGTGTGGTGACAAATAAGGAAATACTCACAGACAAGCTCCAAGCAAATTATCGTAACGCAAAAGACTGTTGTCTTCATGGTTAGCTACATGTATACTAACTCACACAACTCTGGCCGCTTTTGAGTCCAACTCTTCGTTATAAACGCGTGTATAACGCAAATAAGCGCCGCGAAAGCTGTTCAAACAGGTCACCATTGTTCATCATTCGCCTGTTCCGATTACACCGTCTACGTGTTTATGCAGCGCTACAAAGAAAATTTAGGGCCTCAAATGTTTGTTACGTAAATATACATTACAATACAAAATACAATAGTAAATATTGGATTTTTGGCAATTAATTCACTAAGACAGGGGGTAAACAGAGAATAGATAACCGCGTTGACGTAATTCTATTTTTGATTTATTATATGAGCATGAGCATTATCGTATTTTATCATAGAACTTAACCTACAACTTAACACTAAAATGGCTACGCTCCAATACCGGGTGTGGCCTGTAATACGAGCAAATAATTAAAATATAGAATAGATCGTACTCGTCAAACTGAATAACATTAGTTCAGCTACTTTTAAAAATAATGGAGTCTTTAGGATTTCTTTTTTTCATAAAAATTAAATCCTGCTATCAATTTACGCCATCCTAGAACACAACTGACGTCGTCTGTCACGTTACAAACATCAACCATTTTGCTTTACATTGCTTCTTCGAATAAACTTTAAAGTGTAATAAAAATAAAAAAAACAATTATGTATTTTAATAGTCGCTGAAGTAATGTTGTTCATTATGACGAGTATTATCTATGCTTGATCTATGTTTTAATTATTTGCTTATATTACAGGCCACACCCGGTATATAGATATACACGGTGTTACAATAACCCTGTAGTACTGTACGATAATTTACGCCACATAAAGAAGATAACCTACAACTTAACACTAAAATGGCTACGCTCCAATACCGAATGTGGCCTGCAATACGAGCAAATAATTAAAATATAGAATAGATCGTACTCGTCAAACTGAACAACATTAGTTCAGCGACTTTTAAAAATAATGGAGTCATTAGGATTTCCTTTTTGCATACAAATTAAATCATGCTATCAATTAACGCCATCCTAGAACACAACTGACGTCGCCTGTCACGTTACAAACATCAACCATTTTGCTTTACATTGCTTCTTCGAATAAACTTTAAAGTGTAATATAAATTAAAAAACCAATTATGTATTTTAATAGTCGCTGAAGTAATGTTGTTCATTATGACGAGTATTATCTATGCTTGATCTATGTTTTAATTATTTGCTTATATTACAGGCCACACCCGGTATATAGATATACACGGTGTTACAATAACCCTGTAGTACTGTACGATAATTTACGCCACATAAAGAGTACTAATCTGTACTAATGGTACAAGTGGAAAAATAACTATTTTAATTCCAAAAATGAATTTAAGTTTTGTATACAGGTTGAGTCATAAGAAGACTATATTTCCATACAAAACAATAATATTTTTGTCTTCGAATTTCAAAGTTTTTCCACTTGTATCAACCACCGCTTGAATTAAATTATCGTAAAGGGTTTTCTTAACACCTCGCGTATTTTCACTTTTCCAAGGGTTGGCAGAACTGAGTGTTTGATATTAATTTCAGCTTGATGCCTCTACGCGATCCTGAGAAAAAGGGTATTGACAGACAGACAGACGGAAAATGAACGGATCTTAATAAGGGATCTATTTTTTGCCTGCTGAGGTAGGATCTTTAAATATTAAGATTAGTCTAAGCAGAAGATTTTTGTCTTTTATTGAAATAAACAGATTATATCGTCGCTCGGCTGGCAAAAGTACTAAAGCGACACTTCGTCAACTTTACAGGAGAGCGATTTAAAGTTTTTTTTTTACGAAAAAAAATCATAACTTTTTAACCAGACAACCAATTTTGAAATTTCCAGGAATATATGACACATAATTTAATAGACTATAATAAGATTTTAATAATTCATAGCAAAATCCACTGGTTTAGGAGATAAGTGTCGCTTTAGTAAATTGTCCCCTAGTCATCGAGCAAATGCAATCAGGCAAAAAGACTAAACGTAAAAATTGACCTCAAACGTCATATTTCAAATTAACTTATGTGATTTTACGTCTCAATAAATTTAGTATGTTTTTACTAACAACACACATTTTATTTCTTATCAAACTGTTCATAATGCTGATTTACCAAATTGCAAGGGAAAAAATATTCCAAAGTACCTACTGAACAGAAATTATATAAATAATATTAATTAATTATAATAAATATTAATCATCTATGCTAAAATTTCAATAACTTAACGTTAACTGTTACTAACACTAGACTTTTGTTAATATTATAAGGTAATTAATCACAAAGGCACCATCTGATTTCTAACAAAATGCACAAAAGGTTTTTTTCACCATTCTTTTTTTAAGTTATTTTGATCATTATCATGTCCTACTATTTTTGGTGTATATACACAGCATACGCTTAGGTTTAAGGATGAAATAATACGTAAAATACCTTAATTTATTCTGTAGGTAATAACTTTAATTAGCATTTCAACTAAAACTTCAGAACATTTTTTTTCTATGTTATGCAAATAAATCATTCATTCAACATTATAGTACTTATTAGTACCTAATAAGTAAGAAACCTGAATAACAAACTCATTCGTCATGGTTGCTATAGCAACTTTAGATATATTATTGGTCTATATAACGATTAAGAAATATAATGCACTATTGGTACAACAACATTTGTTATATTCTCATGATCTAACTATTCCGGTATCATGGACTTGTAATATACCAAACTATTAATATACTAAGGGGCTGTTTCACCATCCATTGATTACTGTTAACTGGTGGTTAGGTGTGATGCCGTCTCTATTTGTTTTGTTCGAATAGACTCAATAGACGGAGACGGCATCACATTTAACCGTCGGTTAACGCTAATCAATGGATGGTGAAACAGCCCCTAACAGTAATATGGTATAATGCCAAATGAAACGTCGTGAGACCTTTGCTGAGATTTAAGGACTGCGCTAAGTGAGACATGGCCGTCTTCAAAATTGACCACCTAGACTGAGAAAAGCTTGCGGAAAAATGCACTGATTGGTGCAGACGTGTGTTGGAGGGCCGCAAGTATTGCGATGAAGGCTTGCCTGGCTCAATGACAAATACGACACCAAGGCCGTTCTGCACCAACATCCGCAGACTTCGCTTGTCAGAGATGTGGACGGACATGTCGCTCTCGCATCGGTCTAGTCAGCCACCAAAGACGTTGTGCACAGGCAACACGCCAAAATTCGTCTGGAACAGACGCGTAGGCCTGATTGATGGTATAATATATGTGATATAACCTATGTTCGATATAACGTTCAGTGGGGTATAATGAATTACTGGTATTTATGCCAAATATCTTTTATTCTAGTGAAAGTATATCTAAAGTTGTTATACTGGTCATAACACACCCTGATGGCCATTCGGTTCCACCATGGAGCCGCAGCTGCAGTTATGAGGCACACAAACATCGCAGCCCAGGCGGAGAGCTACTGCCACCCGCAATGAGTCGTTGTCCAAGACTGTTCCCAAATAAGGAACAGGCAACGCCTATAACCACGTTCCCGCTTTGACTTTTGATGCCGACTTCAGCCTGGCCAAACCCACCCCAGTGGTTACACCCACAGGCCGTGCTAGAGCGTCCCTAGCCCCCTCGTCATCCCAAACTCATTGTATCTGCGGAGCCCCGTGCAGTGACGCCAGTCTCATTCGGCTCGCCAGTGCATCATCCACATACGAAATGGTATTGGTAACCTTTATGAGATTTAAAAATTTAAGAGATAAGGCCACCAACTCCATGTGCCGATCCGAGGAACGCTGGCAAGCCCACATCCGCCGTACGCCGCAAACCGACACCACCGTTACATATGGGCAAGGACGCTTGGACCCATTGCTCATCCGCAAGGGACACGTTCAATACAGTCTCCTTTGTATCTCTCAACGTGACGTCAAAAGAAGAAGTTTTACCCGAACACAACCATTGGAGTGGTTTTCAAAAAATAGGTTATTTTTGGAACTGCGAAACACATTCGTAACAGAGTCAAGATGAGATGGGTATTAATACTCTTCAAACGTTCCTGGGCGAGCAAAATAGACGCTTCCTGGTCTCTATAGTGCACTAGAAATGGCCTCTTGGAAAATAGAAGAACCCAAGAGGGTAAAGGTCTCGTGTAAAAAGCCCTTTGAGACCAGGAAGAAAGACCTTAAAGAAGTTAAAGAAGGAGAACAGGCGGGGTTAAATCTGTCCCATATTCACCTTCAGTCCTATACCTCTCAAGGGGGGGGGGATAAGGAAAGCCAAGTCCTGCTTTACGACCTTAGGCTCCTTAGGTGCCATCATCTACGAGTAAATACCAAATATTAAGAGGTGATTTTCGAGACGACAGTGCTTCATGAATAGTAAGACTGAAGGTAAGCGGTCCAAGCTGATCTCCCTACTGCGCACCCACCTGCGAAAGAATTTGAGAATCGCCGTAGACAAGGTTAGAAGGAGAATGATAGACCTGGTGTAAAAAAGGTACAGGGTGGGAATGTATTTTTTCACTTCACCCAACAGAACATCCCTCTCGCCAGTATTGGACGCGTTCTTGAGATCCTACTTCAAGACGACACAGTCTGGATTTCCGGGTTCCGTGACGAAAGTGCGTGTTGTGGATCGTGACCTCAGTGTTCCAAAACCCATCTGAAAATGAGCTGGTCGAATTCCGTCTAAGCCCACGGCTGACCCATTATGGAATGACCCTAGTGCTCGCACCACATCCTCCAAGTTTACCGGCAAGGCTTGAATGGACCGATCCGGCTCCCGAGGGAAATTTAACGTGCGGGACGCGGGAGGATGCTTCGAACACAAGCGTCTCAAGACCCGGAGGTGCTATCGAGTCATCAGGCGAACGCCCCCCACACACCGGCCTCATATACTTTGGACTCTATAGTCTTAAGGACAGAATGCGACCTGGAGGAAGCCTGCCCGTTACTACTAAATTCAACCAAGTCCCATGTTCAAGTTTGGTCTCAGTTTGCGGCGTGTGGAGAATGTGGGCTTGCCAGTCTTCCTCGCATCAGCACATGGAGTTATTATAGTGGCCTTGTCTCTTAAAATTAAAAATTGTCATGAAACCCCATCGGGTTACCATTCCGTTTGTGCATGGTGCACTGGCGAGGTGGACGGCTCGACACCTAATAGCGTCGCTGCCTCGGGCTCCGCTGATATAACGAGTTTGGGATGACGTGGGGGCTAGGGACGCTCTGGCACTTGTGGGTGGGTGTGCCACTAGGGTGGATTTAGCCAGGCTGAAGTCGGTATCAAAAATCAAAGCGAGAGCGTGGTTATGGGCTTTGCTTGCTCTTTATTTGGAAATACTTCTGGACAACGACTCATTGTGGATGGCAGTAGCTCTCCGCCTGGGCTGCGATGTTTGTGTGCCTCATAAATGCATCTGCGGCTCCATGGTGGAAGCAAATGGCCATCAGAGCTTAAGATGATCGGTATAACAAATAACACATAATTTCACAATATTATGCTATAAGTATTTAGTAGTATAATGTGTAGATATAATTTAGTTTTCTTTATGAAATCGTTGGAGTTGCAATTCTAACCTAACCTAGTTTTCAGGCAGTTTCGTTTCTTGATAGGGTCGCAGTTCTAACCTTACCTACTTTTTTGGCATAACACATTATTATTATAATAGTATTACGTATTCCAGATTATACCAATAATTCATTATACCCACTGAAAGTTATATCTACCAATAATATATCTAAAGTTGTTATACCTAGCCACCGGTACGCACCCTGGCCATTTCACGCGTTGAGTTCTTGTCGGTGTTCAGGAAAATTTCCGCGCTACTACGCTCTCTTTGACATACTGAAGAGGGTTTTAATATCCGCCAACATCCTCTGCGTTCTGGAGCCTCCGGTCCTCTGTCGAACCGACAGCAAAAGACCAGATGGCTTAACTTTAGTGCCATGGCAGAACGGGAAGTGTTTGCTGTCGGACGTTACGTGCGTTAGTACTTTCGCCGCCTCGCACCTCAGCTGAATAGTCCGCGGCAATCCGCGGTGGATTTTGCGGTCAAAAACGGCAGAATTATTCGGCACTGAGTAACTATTATTTTGTTCCTCTTGCGTTTGAGGCGATTGTTTACATTCGGGAAGTGGGACGTCGAATTACGGAAAGGGGGTCTCACGCTCACGCCCGCGCGGATTCGTTCCTGGTGCAAAGATTGTCTATCGCCATTAAACGTGGTAATGCGGCCAGTTTGATGGCTACTTTTGCGCCAGGGACAACTCGAGGGGCCTTCTGGACTAAACTTAAGCTATTTATGTAACATTAATAAAAAAAAATTAAAACTTCTAACTCTAAATTTCAAATACTTAGGGCCGAACATCATCTTTATTCGATGCAAACAGAACCGTAGCGATAAAATTATAACTACAAAATTTTGAAATAGATTTACTATTGAGGTTGCCTGGGAGAGATCCCTTAAAGGGATAAGTCCGCCTTTGTACAAGTATCTCAAAGTTTGTCAATTGTGTTGTGTTTCTTTTCTTTTGTACAATTAAGAGTTTACATACATACATACTATTTTCTTTTATCCTTTGGCAACATAAAAAGAACTTAAAGTTTTAAGGAATAATAATCATTATAATTTATAAATAAAGTTATAAATCTTAAGAAAATATGATGTTTCTATATACCAAACATCGAATTGCAATGATATTTTACTACGTATATATACTAAACGCTTTTTTAATACACGATAAAGGTCAAGAGTAATGACTAATTTCACCAAATCTATAATATTTCGTGAAGTTTTTTTGCTAATCCTGTTTGAATGTATGCTTTTGTATATGTTAAAATGGCTAAAATGCCAAACGTATGTTTTAGTTTTTAAGAACAAATAGCTAAATTCTTATAAATGAATTCTTATCAATACAACCAAACGACTAAAGGTGTATAAAACTTCAACTCGGGGAGGGCATAATTACTGAAGTGACAAAGGTATTTTCTTTTTTTTTTGCACAAAATACTAAACGTCCAAAATTTGCAAACTAGAAAAATGGCAAAAGACTGAACGACGGTAAATCGAAAAATGGCAAAAAGGTAACAGTACTAAAATGAAAATAATGAAAGTGATGCTGCATTAAGTAATTTGCTTCCCAAATTTAAGCGTTTTTTGAAAGACTAAAGCGCCAAAAAAAAGTTAAATTTTGCTCCAATCGCTTTGAAACCTAGATAGTTCGACGCAGAAAAATTCGCTGATTCTGGTGATATGCATAACTCATTTTAGCCCAAAGTGTCGCTTTAGTACTTTGGCCTGCCGAGCGACGATATCTTTTTTTTGTTATGGAACCCTAAAATTAAAAAGTTGCCAACTTGTCGAGATTTGGATATTTTTGTTAAAATCTTTAGTGAGGGGGCCTTTTCTGGTCCCGAAGGATGCCCTCTCTTAAATTCGGCCCTGGTGAGGAGGCACTAGAATGGATGGACTACTCGTACAACTATAGGTAGTTATTTAGATACGTAAGTATTGTTAACTAGTTGTAGGTAGTTCATTGATATGGACCTCCGCAAAGTAACACATTAGGAGCCCCTACCTTGTGGAGGGCCCGGGACTACAGCCATAGAACACCATCATCATCATCAGCATCAACCGGAAACGTCCACTGTTGAACAAAAGCATCCTCCGTAGCTCACCACAATGAACGACAACTCGCCACTTGCATCCACCGGCTGCCCGCAATTCTCGCGCTATTATCAATACTTCTAGTGGAAAGCCCGCCAGCGCTCCGTCTTCTGGTTCATAGTGGCCACTCGAGAACCGTCCTCCCCAACGGTTACCTGCTTTTGCCACTTCAACTTGTATATTTTTAAAGCTATATGCGACCTTGGATGCCCTCCCCTACTTCGACATTGACTGGCCCCCTAGTTCTCATAAAAGAAAAGGACAACTTTCTTAAAAGGCCGGCAACAGACCAATGACTCTCCTTCAGTAGTTGCGGTACTCCTGGGCGGTGGTACAGCGGCGTAGCGTAGCCGGGGCCGAGGGGGCGGTCGGCAACGGGCGGCAATTTTGGGGGGGGGCGGCAAAATTCCATAATAAATAATACTGAATAATATCTAGATAATATGTAATGTACGTATTTCACAATTTTGTCGCACCTACGATTTAGACTGACTAGAATGAGCAAGAAACAATACCCCTCTATAATGAATGGCACAAAAATTACATCTACTTGTATACTATAGTTTTGTCAAACCTAAACTAAACAGACGGCAAAATTTTCTTCCGCCCCGAGCGGCTGATACCCACGCTACGCCACTGGGTGGTGATCACTTCCCATCAGATAACCTGCGTGCTCGTTTGCAGCCCTGTCATAAAAAAATAACATAAGTTTTTAGGCTTAAAATCTTTATTTTATTTAATCTAAAATTCCCAGCTCAACGTGTATCATCATATCCAAATATATCATTATCATCAATGCTATATCAATTTCCTTCAACTTCGTCGTCACTGGACTCGGAGCAGTCTTCCACGTAAAAAGTGTCATCATTATTTCCACGATTTGGTTTATGTCTTTTATTATTACGGCGAGGGTTTTCATCGAGTTCCCGATCCAACTGTAACAAAACAATACCTTTTTTAAATGTGGTCACTTTCCTTTGTTAATTTATTCAGGAAAATTATTTTTCATGACACTGCTCGGAAATGTGGCATATATAACCTAAATCTAGTACACAAACTGCCTATATTTGTACATTTAACAGCTGACTCATTTATCGCTCGCAAAACACGACAACACTATAACAAATTACGGTAGCAGGTCGTATCTTTTATATATTTTATAGTACGATAAGACTTTTTAGAATATATTTCGTAATAATTTTCCCCGGCGTGCTGAAACAACATCATCCTCTACAACAACGTACTATTTGTAAATAACTACAACAAAATACGCCTCGACATTTGTGAGATTTGTGAAAGTTTAAAACGTTATACTATCGTCATTATCACCATCATATCAGCCATAGGGCGTCCATTGTTGGACATAGGCCTCCCGCATAGACCTTCAGTTACTTCGTTGGAAGCGGCCTAATACCTACTGTGAACCCGCGGCTTTAACCAAATCATCCGTCCATCTCGTTGGTGGACGACATGCTCTGCGCTTGCCGATCCGCGGTCAACATTCGAGAACTTTTCGCCTATGACTATAATATTACTTTTAATAATACTATAAGTATGCACGGACAGTATAAGTGTTGAATACCAAACACCCTAAATATAAAACTCATTAGTCAATTCGTTGAATGGATAGGAACAGTAAACAGTATTCGAAATAATTTCGACGTATTAAGAACACAACAGACATGATTCATGTCATTTATTCCAATTGTTGTGCTAATAAATCAATGGCATTCATTCGCGTATGTTCTGAATATGTTCAACATAATCGCGCTATTTTTCGTGAGAAAATTTAACAAATTATTTAGTTAAATGATGAAATTGATAAAAATGAAATGCAACAATAATTCACGCATGTTAGTATCTCTTGTAGGTACTTATGATTAACTTTTGAAATATTCTTTTACCATTTTATGTCCCTTGATAATTATTATTTTTAGTTTTTGACTAAGTATCAATCATTATCATATTAGCCGTATGACGTCCAGTGTAGGACTCAGGTCTCCCCAATAGACCTCCCGCCTGCTGCCTGCATCCACCGTGAACCCGCGGCTTTAACCAGGTCATACGTCCATCTCATTAGTGGACGGCCTACGCTGCGCTTGCCGCGATCTCCATAAAACTACAAGTACCAATAAATAGTAGATTGTTCAACAAGGGAGGAAAAGAAACAATATCACACGAGATAACTTTCGAGTTTTAATATTTCGAGTGTGTATGGTGTTTTTCCCGAGTTAAACACTCTACTTTTCATTTCGACAACAAGGAAAGTAAAAAATAATTTAAGCATAGGTCGAATCGAAGCTATCTGAGGGAGCACGATAAATACGATTTTTTCCGATAAAACACGATGAAAAATCATTATGCAATAATATATATCAGTATACTTTATCCATTGTCCATGTAAGCAATAGTACAATATTTGATTAGTTTGGGACTAGCTGTATGATATTACTAATTATTCACTGTATTAACTTTCTTTCAAAAACTTAGTAAAATTGGGAAGTTAGTAAGCCCGTCACTGTGTAACCACGCAAAAAAAATTAAGCGCAAAAGGCGCCTACGGCATTGCAAGAGCACTATTTCAGTGACTTGTGGAAAAGAACGCCAGTGATCGAGGCGCTTATTCGTTTATGTGTTTTATATTATTGTTCTCGCTTTTGCACTTCTTTAATTTAGTTTGTGCGCCGGGATTCCATGGACCCAGGGTCTCAAAACTGACAGCGACGAAATTGTATGCAGGACTCAGGATCTCAAAGCTGACTGCAATATTTATTTAATTGTCACTTAAAAAAATACAGCATTACCTACAGTAAAAACCAATAAACTGTAAAATTGAAATTATACAAAAAAAAACACAAAAAAAAACGTACAAAAATACAACAATAAGGGATTTTTGGTTGAAATTGTATGCTACCCAGGGTCTTAAAACAATTGTACACTGAACCCAGGCCCAGGGTCTCAAAACTGGGAACAACGAAATAGTATGCTGGACCCAGGGTCTCAAAACCGCCAGCAACAAAATAGTATGCTGGACCCAGGGTCTCAAAACTGGGAGCAACGAAATAGTATGCTGGACCCAGGGTCTCAAAACTGGGAACAACGAAATAGTATGCTGGACCCAGGGTCTCAAAACCACCAGCAACAAAATAGTATGCTGGACCCAGGGTCTCAAAACTGGGAGCAACAAAATAGTATGCTGGACCCAGGGTCTCAAAACTGGGAGCAACGAAATAGTATGCTGGACCCAGGGTCTCAAAACTGGGAACAACGAAATAGTATGCTGGACCCAGGGTCTCAAAACTGGGAGCAACGAAATAGTATGCTGGACCCAGGGTCTCAAAACTGGGAGCAACGAAATAGTATGCTGGACCCAGGGTCTCAAAACTGGGAGCAACGAAATAGTATGCTGGACCCAGGGTCTCAAAACTGGGAGCAACGAAATAGTATGCTGGACCCAGGGTCTCAAAACTGGGAGCAACGAAATAGTATGCTGGACCCAGGGTCTCAAAACTGGGAACAACGAAATAGTATGCTGGACCCAGGGTCTCAAAACCGCCAGGAACAAAATAGTATGCTGGAACCAGGGTCTCAAAACTGGGAGCAACGAAATAGTATGCTGGACCCAGTGTCTCAAAACTGAGAGCAACGAAATAGTATGCTGGACCCAGTGTCTCAAAACTGGGAGCAACGAAATAGTATGCTGGACCCAGGGTCTCAAAACTGGGAACAACGAAATAGTATGCTGGACCCAGGGTCTCAAAACCGCCAGGAACAAAATAGTATGCTGGAACCAGGGTCTCAAAACTGGGAGCAACGAAATAGTATGCTGGACCCAGGGTCTCAAAACTGGGAGCAACGAAATAGTATGCTGGACCCAGTGTCTCAAAACTGAGAGCAACGAAATAGTATGCTGGACCCAGGGTCTCAAAACCGACAGGAACGAAATAGTATGCTGGACCAAGGCTCTCAAAACTGGGAGCAATGCTGGACCCAAGGTCTCAAAACCGACAACAACGAAATAGTATGCTGGACCCAGGGTCTCAAAACTGGGAGCAATGCTGGACCCAAGGTCTCAAAACCGACAACAACGAAATAGTATGCTGGACCCAGGGTCTCAAAACCGCCAGGAACAAAATAGTATGCTGGAACCAGGGTCTCAAAACTGGGAACAACGAAATAGTATGCTGGACCCAGGGTCTCAAAACCGCCAGGAACAAAATAGTATGCTGGAACCAGGTTCTCAAAACTGGGAGCAACGAAATAGTATGCTGGACCCAGGGTCTCAAAACTGGGAACAACGAAATAGTATGCTGGACCCAGGGTCTCAAAACCGCCAGGAACAAAATAGTATGCTGGAACCAGGGTCTCAAAACTGGGAGCAACGAAATAGTATGCTGGACCCAGGGTCTCAAAACTGAGAGCAACGAAATAGTATGCTGGACCCAGTGTCTCAAAACTGAGAGCAACGAAATAGTATGCTGGACCCAGGGTCTCAAAACTGGGAGCAACGAAATAGTATGCTGGACCCAGGGTCTCAAAACCGCCAGCAACAAAATAGTATGCTGGACCCAGGGTCTCAAAACTGGGAGCAACGAAATAGTATGCTGGACCCAGGGTCTCAAAACTGGGAGCAACGAAATAGTATGCTGGACCCAGGGTCTCAAAACTGAGAGCAACGAAATAGTATGCTGGACCCAGGGTCTCAAAACTGGGAGCAACGAAATAGTATGCTGGACCCAGGGTCTCAAAACCGCCAGCAACAAAATAGTATGCTGGACCCAGGGTCTCAAAACTGAGAGCAACGAAATAGTATGCTGGACCCAGGGTCTCAAAACTGAGAGCAACGAAATAGTATGCTGGACCCAGGGTCTCAAAACTGGGAGCAACGAAATAGTATGCTGGACCCAGGGTCTCAAAACTGGGAGCAACGAAATAGTATGCTGGACCCAGGGTCTCAAAACCGCCAGCAACAAAATAGTATGCTGGACCCAGGGTCTCAAAACTGGGAGCAACGAAATAGTATGCTGGACCCAGGGTCTCAAAACTGGGAACAACGAAATAGTATGCTGGACCCAGGGTCTCAAAACCGTCAGCAACAAAATAGTATGCTGGACCCAGGGTCTCAAAACTGGGAACAACGAAATAGTATGCTGGACCCAGGGTCTCAAAACTGGGAACAACGAAATAGTATGCTGGACCCAGGGTCTCAAAACCGCCAGCAACAAAATAGTATGCTGGACCCAGGGTCTCAAAACTGGGAGCAACGAAATAGTATGCTGGACCCAGGGTCTCAAAACTGAGAGCAACGAAATAGTATGCTGGACCCAGGGTCTCAAAACCGACAGCAACGAAATAGTATGCTGGACCCAGGGTCTCAAAACTGGGAGCAACGAAATAGTATGCTGGACCCAGGGTCTCAAAACCGACAGCAACGAAATAGTATGCTGGACCCAGGGTCTCAAAACTGAGAGCAACGAAATAGTATGCTGGACCCAGGGTCTCAAAACTGGGAGCAACGAAATAGTATGCTGGACCCAGGGTCTCAAAACTGGGAGCAACGAAATAGTATGCTGGACCCAGGGTCTCAAAACTGAGAGCAACGAAATAGTATGCTGGACCCAGTGTCTCAAAACTGAGAGCAACGAAATAGTATGCTGGACCCAGGGTCTCAAAACTGACAGCAAAGAAATAGTATGCTGGACCCAGGGTCTCAAAACCGACAACAACGAAATAGTATGCTGGACCCAGTGTCTCAAAACTGAGAGCAACGAAATAGTATGCTGGACCCAGGGTCTCAAAACCGACAGCAAAGAAATAGTATGCTGGACCCAGGGTCTCAAAACTGGGAGCAATGCTGGACCCAGGGTCTCAAAACCGACAACAACGAAATAGTATGCTGGACCCAGGGTCTCAAAACCGACAGCAAAGAAATAGTATGCTGGACCCAGGGTCTCAAAACTGGGAGCAATGCTGGACCCAGGGTCTCAAAACCGACAACAACGAAATAGTATGCTGGACCCAGGGTCTCAAAACTGAGAGCAACGAAATTTTATGCTGGGCCCGGGGTCTCGAAACCGACAGCAACGAAATTACTAATGTCATGTTGACATAATACATTTGCCAAAGTAATCATAGCGAAATGGAATATAAAAAGATTCCACCCCAGTACGTGATTCAGTTTCGTCGACTGTTCGTGTGTGCATTTGTTACTCTTCAACGTAAAAGCGCCTGTACGGATTAATCTATCTAATAAAATAATAATATAATTATTAAAATAGCTCATTCGAATACAGAGCAACGAAACAGTATGCTGGACCCAGGGTCTCAAAACCGCCAGCAACAAAATAGTATGCTGGACCCAGGGTCTCAAAACTGGGAGCAACGAAATAGTATGCTGGACCCAGGGTCTCAAAACTGGGAGCAACGAAATAGTATGCTGGACCCAGGGTCTCAAAACTGGGAGCAACGAAATAGTATGCTGGACCCAGTGTCTCAAAACTGAGAGCAACGAAATAGTATGCTGGACCCAGAGTCTCAAAACCGACAGCAACGAAATAGTATGCTGGACCCAAGGTCTCAAAACTGGGAGCAATGCTGGACCCAGGGTCTCAAAACCGACAACAACGAAATAGTATGCTGGACCCAGGGTCTCAAAACTGAGAGCAACGAAATTGTATGCTGGGCCCAGGGTCTCAAAACTGGGAGCAACGAAATTGTATGCTGGGCCCAGGGTCTCAAAACTGAGAGCAACGAAATTGTATGCTGGGCCCGGGGTCTCAAAACCGACAGCAACGAAATTACTAATGTCATGTTGACATAATACATTTGCCAAAGTAATCATAGCGATATGGAATATAAAAAGATTCCACCCCAGTACGTGATTCAGTTTCGTCGACTGTTCGTGTGTGTGCATTTGTTACTCTTCAACGTAAAAGCGCCTGTACGGATTAATCTATCTAATAAAATAATAATATAATTATTGAAATAGATAATTCGAATACTTACGTGTCTCACTAGCTTGTAACATCCAGTTCCATCAATGAACGCCATTTTAAAAGCTTTAGCTAGGGGAAACTTCTTGAACAATAAAAACTGCTCGCGGAGAGCCTCTTGGGGCTTATCAGCTAAACCTAGAACAACATAGCTATGTGAACAGGTAGATGAGGCTTTACGTCTAAAAAAATGATCATCATCCATCATCAGCCAGAAGACGTCCATTGCTGAACAAAGGCCTCCCCTTTAGAACGTCACAATGAACGACTACTCGCCACTTGCATCCACCGGTTACCCGAAATTCTCACGATGTCGTCAGTCCACCTAGTGGGAGGCCTGCCAACGCTTCGTCTTCCGGTTCGCGGTCGCTACTCGAGAACTTTCTCCCCCAACGGTTATCTGTTCTTCGAGCGATGTGGCCCGCCCATTGCCACTTCAACTTGCATATTTTTGCAGCTATGTAGGTACAGCGAACCAATAATATAAAAATTAAAATATCGATTGTATCACTATATCGAAAGTTGTTATACCTATGGTCAAAATGTCTAAGATTGAAATGTCAATTGATTAAAATATCGAATGAGTAAAAATATCGATAGCCAATTTATCTAAGTTGTAAATGTCAACATATTTGAATGACGAAAATTAAAATATCGTACATACAAATCTGCTTCATTTATTGCTCCTTTCTGTTAATAGCATTTATTTTACATAATCTAGTCATTTTTAGCTGTGGTCACAGTTTTTTGTTGTGGTCACCGTAACCGAACCAAATATTTTTGGTAACTAATTCATGTTCAATAGGTAGGGTTAGGTTAGTATTGCGTCAAAGCGCTAAGCGCCTCAACTGAGCGGAATAGGAGCTCCGCTTAAGCGGAGCTCCGTCGACCCTGACACGTGTAAGTTCATACATAGGATATTCGATACTCTGTACTTCGATATTTTGGACTTCGATATTTACACCATGCTACCAGTTGTTAGTTGTCTAGCATGGTGTACGGTTGTGTCGCTCTGAAGATGAGCTCTGGTTGAGTTACAAACGCGTCAGTGTAGTGTGATGGTGGTGATAGATGGGTTTGTGTGATTTGTGTGTGTTCTTACAGTGTGGAGGTGGAGGAACTGCATGAACACGCATATTTTGCATAAGCTTAGCTATCGTAAGGTCGCGGGTGAGCAAGGAAATTCTTTTAGTTCATTGATATGGACCTCCGCAAAGTAACGCCCTGATTCAATAAATTATTTGACTATTTTGTTTCGCAAGCAAGGAAATTCTTTTAGTTCATTCAGCTTAATTCTTGATTACCTTTTAAACGGTAATAGTGAAGCCACTAATATCTTAGAGAGAATTACTTCATTAGACTTATTGAAGCTAGCGGAAATGAAAAATAACATGGTGTATATTAAAAAATCAAACCTTTGAATGCGTAATCTCTTGGGCGAATGTCGTACATTGTGTAGTACAATACAAAGGTAATACTCTCGGTGGGTTCAGTTTCCTCTTCCAATTCGTTTTTGACCATAAAAGTGATCTCGATCTGCGTCCCGTCCATTATTTTAAACAAGGTCCCATCCATGCTTAGGAAAATCTGAAACAACATGCTATATTATATACAGAATCAGGCCGTTCACTGAAAAGAATAACCCCCCAAGGAAATCTATACGTTATATTATAGCCATCGAAAAGATACCATTGACATCTATGTACAGTCAAGGGCATAAATATATATACAGCCATAGCTTATGATTAGTGGCATAAAGGTGTATAGATATTTTTGATGTCTCGGTAACGTACATATATTTATGCCCTTGACTGTACCTTACAGCACTAGACTGGCTGCTTGAAACATTAATCATTAATATTACTTTGACACAACCCATGTCACGGACGTCAACAAACTATAGTGAAAAGGTTCACAAATCCGCGCTGTGAACAAATTTTGTGCGTCGTTTTGATGTAGAAAACATGCAGTCTATACATAGATGTCGATGGATATTACCATGTATAATGTTTGAATTAAAACTACCACGAGGATGAGACCTACACAAAAAATAAATGCAAGGTTTTTTTTTTAAATTAGGCGCATCCATAGTAATATTATAAATGCGAAAGTGTGTGTATTTGTGTGTATGTTTGTTCGTCTTTCACGTCGAAACGGAGCGACGAATCGACGTGATTTTTGGCATAGAGATAGTTTATGGGCCAGAGAGTGACATAGGCTACTTTTTATCCCGGAAAAATGCACCATAACCGAATTCCACGCGGGCGAAGCCGCGGGCAAAAACTAGTTTTTATATAATTTATTGAGGTAACATAAAAACGAACTAAAAAAAATTACTTTACATGGTGTCTAACATCTGGTAGCATGGGGTTGTGTTGCTCTGAAGATGGACTCTGGACTCTGGTCAAGTTAAACAACAATGTTTATATACCTTTAAATCTTCATACTGTTCTAGTCTGGCGTAGAATGCAGTGAGTGCCTTTCTAATGACATCAAAGGTCTTGAGGGAGACTTCATTGTTGCACCCCTCCAGCATCTCCTGTAGTTTGAATCCGAGGGGCAGGGAACAATTTGTGATTTTGTGCTCGCCTGCAAGTTAAAGTTTATTTTAAACGACTTTAAAAAAGGAGGAGGTTATCAATGAGGGCTATCGTTTTTTGTCTCACTAGATGGCGCACTGTTGCGTGAGGTTTTTAAAGTATGGCTTTCAAAGTCTGTTATTACGGGCGTGAATACAAAGTTTAGATTAAAATCATATTTAATACACCTTTAAACCATAGCATAAAAATATCGAGCATGCCACAGTGTTGCAAAGTCCCCGTTTTGTTCGGAAAAAAGGGAGGACAAAGGTTTCCGAAAGACAAAACTGTCTCAAAACACAGACATTCATTGCCCCGGAACGCATATTTGCCATAATTAATTTCAAATATTGCAAAATATTCACAAAATTATTCTAATTATAAATAAACCCGCGTAGCTCACCCAAAAACTATGAGATTTGACATTTCGGAGACCTCACGCTACACTAGCGCCTCTAGCGGCGAATTCATTCGCGATAGCCCTCATTAGGTTGTATTTTTTCATAGCTCTACAAAGGCCGGGTTCGCAACCTCGCACGGTAAAAATCCTTTAAACGCTTTTGTATTAGAATGAACTGATCAGTCACACGCCAAGCACTGTCCACGCGCCAGGATTTTTTTTCCTTATTTTTGTTGAGGCTTTGAACCCTCCAGGTGATCGTGTCAGCCTCATGGGTGCTCGGTAAATGCCCAACAAGGGACATTTGATCTAGCCATTGTGCATGGAACCCAAACCCCCAAGAACTCTTCTTCTCAAGTCTGAATTCCAAACACATTCCAACAACAAGTGGAACAAGTCCTCTACCTTCTGGCAAATCTGAAACAGTGGTGATGGTATGGTTTGCGCCAGGATTTAAAGTAACAAATGAGTTAATAACAAAATAAAAAAACGACTCGAAATAGATTTCATTCATGATCAAAGTACACCTTAGCTCTGACACCTTTAGGCGTTGCTGGCGTCATAGACCGCGTTCAAAGGGCGTTCAAACGGCAATATTTGGTTGTTAAGCATGGTTGGTTGTTATAACCAGTATCATTTGGGTATTTATATACCAAATCACATTGGGACTTTTTTTTATTGTTATTACATCCCATATGTCTGTCTGTCTATATAACTGGTGTCGTCACTATAAACTGTTTTGACTGTATTCATACCATCTACTTTAGATATTGTGACTCCATGCTTCACTTCAATGTCATGTTCTAACTGCATGTGAAACAGAACGGTGCAATGGTCTCGGCCATAAGACTCAACCTCGAGGCCGGTCAGCATTGCAGTCAGCTCCAGGGTCTTCTGCCAGCTGTCTATCCGGTTCTTCAGGATAAATGACTGAGGAAGGAAGATACAGATAATAACATTATTAACTTGTTGGTTGACCTGTGTACAAATAACCATTAATCTTTTCTAGTTGATGTTGTTTGCACGGAGCGAGTGAACGCCTCATCATCCCAGCCTATATACGTCCCACTGCTGGGCACAGGCCTCCTCTCAGATCGAGAGTGAACGCCTACTGAAAAATAATATCAGCAGCGCTAACAGTGCGAGAGAGTGCTAGCTAGCATAGACCCTAACACATTCAGTGACAAGAACACAACATTTGTATTATCTGTTTGTAGGCACTTTGCGCTACAAAGCGGGAAAAATGTTGCTATTGGTTACGAGCGTAGCCTCTACCAATGTAATCGTATTAAACTACAAAGCTTGCAGTACCCACAGGTTCAATCTGCAGTTGGGTAAGAAAAATATGAATTTTTGTACCAGTCTTGGACATTTTATATTGACGGGTCTCTGATTCAACCTCATATACGAATTTTAAGAATTTCGAATCACCATATTCCAATTTCATATAGGTTGAGTCATCGACGACCGCTTTCAGAAGAAGCGACGCGAAGTTACAGATTCATTGGACGGGCCTTTGCATCCAGAGACGTGGTTTCAGTGCAAGGGAGAGTGTAATATCTGTCTGCAGTGTGGTATATATGAGGCTCTCCATGAGGCTGACATAGTCATATTTGGTGTGTGTGTGGTTTAGTCATAGTCATAGACCATGATAATAATATGTATTAAGTATGTATTAACGATTCATTTATTTATTTTTAAAAAGATTTTTAAAAAGATTCTAAGAAGAGAGAAAGAGATAAAAGTGAATTTACAGTTAATACCAAAACGTTCACAACATCATCAACATCCAGAAGACATCCACTGCTGAACAAAGGGAGGCCCCTTAGAACGCCACAATGAACGACAACTCGCCACTTGCATCCACCGGTTGCCCGCAACTCTCACGATGTCGTCATTGATTTATTGATTGGTGTCAATCATCCCAAAATTTATTTCTATATTAAACTTCAACACATTTCTATCCTGCATATATATAAACTTACTTTAACATTAACTACATTGTCTGCATTCTCGCTTCTAGCTCTCGGAGCTGTCTGTTGTTGCCGGAGACTTTCTCTTTGCACTTGGAACAGGTAGTCTTGCTTCTCGCGCAGTTTCTGCTCCAACGCCTCAATCTCCTGCTGCAGTTCAATATTTTCATTGTTTTCTGTGTTCTCTTTGATGATCCGTGGTCCTACAAATATGAATAATAATGATACAAATGCTTAGTCATCTACCAAGAAGTATTCTTGTATATCAAGAATACTACATATGGAAAACTCTTCTGCAAGCCCTATGTCATTGAGTCTTCCAATGAGGCTGGAATAGTCACACAGGTGCACTTAAGCTTCGAAAAAAAATAGAATGTTTGTCACATTCTATGGATACTTAATTATGGCATCCGCAGGGATACATCATTTCTGGTTTAAGAACTTTATTCTCATAAAGAATTATAACAATTCACTTACATGAGAAACACTAAATTTACAAAATTTTGTAAGATTAACTTGGATACATACATCTCTTTGTAGTTGACTGTAAAAATTAATAACGGAAATTCACTATATAATAAAAACATCTAAATAAAACATATTCGACGTACATGTAACTAGAACCTAAAATTGCTAAAAGTGGCTCCGAAGCGGCAAGGTTTCATGTGCTCTGCCTACCCCAACAGGGAATACAGGCATACAGGCATACAGGCGTGATATTTGTATGTGTGTGTTGTGTAACTAGAACCTACAACAGGAATAATTATTAAAAACTTACGTTTGTTTCCCTTCCGAAACAACTTTGTTATTTTTAACTGCTTCTTGTTTACTTTCGACATAGTCATTTCGTATACTTAATTGAAAAACAATAGCACGTGTTACGGTAGCCAAAGACAAAAAAGCCGCTAAAGACAATAATATATTATTTCTAATTATAAAGAAAGCATAAATTAGCTTGATTTTTATTCCCGATGGCCAAAACTTTAATAACTAAATAGCCGTTACCATCAAATTTAAATCAAACAAACAAAAGTGACAGTGACGTGACAGCTCGAGCTAGAACTGTCAACAGTTGGCACATTAGCATGACGGCAACATAAAAATTTCCCAGACCGCCATTTTGGCGTAAAATAGCAGTTTATCCTTTATCTCGAAGAGCTGAAAAATTTCCGACCTCAATCAAGAGAGCCTACTCCGAAATTCGAAAATCGAAGTACTATTTAATACAAGAGCGAGAGGGACGGTACGAAACGAACTTCGAGTTTCGAGTTTCGTAGTAGCAGTGCTACGAGCCTACTACGAAGCGCAATATTCGAACTTTGTATCTTGCCGTCCCGCTGACGCTTACATTATTTAATACGAGAGTAAGAGAGACGGTCACGAACTTCGATTTTGGAATTTTGTAGTAACTATTATTCGTAGTAGTAGCCCCTCTGGTCCTATCTTAGACTATAGAGATCCTCCGGGCCCTATACTACGAAATGCAAAACTCGAACTTCGTATGTTTCCGTCCCGCTGATGCCCCTGTTAGAATAGAAAGAACATTACTTGAGTCTATGCTTTGCATCAATGTTGCCAGTTTGCCACTGTTTGTCTTGTTCCTTTTAAATAATTTCCTGCTGTCAGCTCTACTTTCCCTCTGGCACAGACTAATAAGAGATGCTACGTATCCCTCTGATTTGGCCCTGTATTGTTCAGGTCATGTTTTCTGTGCTCTCTCATATTAACTAAAGTTTATAAGTGTAATCTGTCTGTATTTTATTCCAATTGACGTTGGAATACACTGTGGTGCTTTGTTGAATAAAGCTACGGGCAGGGCTTTAAATACCGTTAAAAAGTGGTAACGTTACCAACTGTCAAACCGATTTAACGTTAAATGATAATTAACGTTAAATGATTTACCGTTACTTATACAACTTTTTACCGGTAAAAAAAATGGTAACGTTATCAGCTATTCATTAAATTAACGTTAATTCAAAAGTATCGTTAAATCATTTTAACGGTATTTATATTACTATTTACCGGTAAGCTTGGGTAACGATAAATTTTAGATTATCCTCATTTATCGAGCGAGTATGCACGCGCTAAATTGGCAACACTCGGTAGCATAGCAAAACGTTAAATAATGTTAAGTTATCAATTAACGTTAAATTTTAATACCGGTACTAGGTATTTTATGATTTTTACCGTTATTTAACGTTACTTATAGTGTGAATTTGGTAACGTTAACAAGCCCTGGCTACGGGTGTATTTTGAAAAAATGTTCTTGTTTCATTCTACCGTAGATAGCCACGCCGCTCACCACTGCTACTATTCTCGCTAACAGCCCCTTATGACATTTACTACGCGAGTGAAAGGGACGCTGCGATACGAATTTCAATTTTCGAGTTTCGAAGTAGCCCCTCTTAGGCCGTAATGCCTAAACGCGCTGACGTTCGCGATCACATTCACCATCTCTCTCTACGCTCTTCTTATACAGTGTGACAGAAAGAAGTGGTAAGAACGAGTATGATTTCAAGTGTGTTAGACGATAAGGCCTCCGTCCATGTCAGCGAGCGCCATCTACAATTTCATACCTGAACTTTCTCTTATGGCTTTCTTTTTCTTTCATCTTTACTCTTATCTTTACTGTTTTAGAGCAAGACCTTTGCTTATGTCAATGTATAGACGTCTTTACGCCATAGAGTAGTTAATATTTATTATATTATGTCTTTGTATTATACCGACCGATTATACGAGAAATACAACTATGAAACAGGGCCCTCTCTGCAGTAAGTACCACCGCTTCACAGTACCCCAGTAGAGCCATCTTTTACTTATGGTAGTCAATTGAGCAGTTATGGGGTGACTGTCTTTACCGGCCCGGACAATACCGACATGGTAATACCAACCCTGTTTTTCGTGTACACGCACATTGAATGCCATGCTAGCGACTAAATATCAGCCCGGTATGCATCTTACTGCCGTGATCATTCTTGACCTGATAAATTCCGACCAGATAATTACCGGGTTGTCAATACCGACCATGTTATTCGTGTACACGGAATATTAATAAATTTAGTAGAAAATAACTTAATTTGGTTCTGGCCACATTGAATCTAACACAACCTAACACAAACGGGACGGGAAATATTCCGATTATCATGACGGTATTTATCAGGTCGGGAATGTTAGATCGGTATTTATTCATGTCGGGCAGATATTATTGCGTGACCGGAATTTACCGCGCTGTTATTTCGAAGCCATTTGGGCTACCAAATATCAGGTCGGTATTGCTCGGCCGGTAAAGTCATGTCGGTTTGGAGTGCTGCCCCAATTATGCATTGTACATATATACACATATATGTATAGCCAAAAACTGTCAACATCCGCTATGCTTGGACTTGGCACGATATAAATCTTAAAAATTAATTAATTTTGTTTGGTGTTTTAACTTGTTTTTATTTTTTATTTTATTAAATTTAGAGCAAAGACCACTCACTTAGTACTAAACATTTTATTTTACATACTTATATTTAATAGGTGTAGCTGAATAAAACTTCTGCTGTCAAATTCAGGTTATAAATTTTAACTAAGAAAAGACCAGTGCTCTTTATAAAAAAAATATTGTAGCTATTTAGTATGCATAATGCTAATCGGTAAAAGGAGTTTTTTTTTAATTTAATAATTTGGGGAACACTGTTTAATTTTTTACTTGCGATAATCTATTTCATTACGTGACTATCTGTCGTCAAGAGCAGCTCACACCTCACGACCCAAATCCGGTATCACAGTTATTTTGTATTAAATATTTAATGTTTAAACGAGACTAAGAATATACATATTACGATAAAATAACCAAGTAAAAGTTAACTATAAACTAAATACCAAACTTAATAGTAATTAATACGTGATAGGTTTGTTTTTGCCATAGTTGCGATGAAATTTTAAAAAGTCAAGAGCCTCAGAGCCAACAAAGTTGCGGACGCTAGGTGGCGCTGATGTCGTACTCAGATCAGAGCCAATACTCGTAATATGTATAACATAACGTAACGGACATCGGAGGCTTATTAATAGGGTCTCATTGACACCAGTACGAAACCCCAAAAAGCAACGTAAATTTTCTGATTAAAATAGCTATTCATGATTTCAATGCAGCATACACTTCGCGACAATCGTAGCACACCTGAAATTATACGCGGCACACCGGTTGAAAACGCCTGCTCTAAGCAATCGGCCTACTATTGGACAGTCTAAGAACTTCCCACCAACGACCGATAAATTGGCCCAGTGTGCGCACTTAACAACAACCTAACCCAACCAATAAACACGGCTCACGCTCACAAAAAAAAAGTGGTCTGTGGGGGTTAATATAGATAAGACTTAGGATAAGACGGATTATGATTTGAAGCTTAGAGTTCGAACAAAGTAGTTCGTATAACCTAACCATAAAAAAAACGCTTTTTTTTTTTTTTTTTTTTTTTTATTTGAAACGGGCAACGTACAAATTTGTCACATTAGCCCATAGGGCAAAACATTAACTAACCAGAAAAAAAAATACTTCTCACAATTGATAATAACTAATTCCTTGTCACATCAGCCAACCTGAAAAGCATTAACGCCATGTCTGAGGCCGGCTGAGCTAAAATACCTACAAACATACCCGTGTCATACTTGCTCAGGTTGGCTGCTGCAACCAATGCCTCCCTCGCAGCACGATTCCGAACACATTCCACCAATAAATGTTGGACATCTTCTGTCGTACCGCATAATTCACAATTTGGTGAATCACTTTTTTTCATCAGATGTAAAAACTTATTAAGAGGAACATGTCCGGTTCGCAGTCTGTGTGCTGTTACAATGTTAACCCTACTTAAACTAATATTTTGAAACCAAGGTACGCGTGGAGGTTCACTCTGAATGCACTTATACCAAATACCCTTTTCTCGTGAACGTTCATCAAAATACTCTTTCCAAATTTCATGGCATTTAATTTTGAATTTATTCGTCGCCTCTAAATAAAATGGTAGTATATAAATTTCGTGACCTTCCACGATACCTTTTTTAGCCAAATGGTCTGCTTCCTCGTTACCTCGCAATCCAATGTGTGCAGGCACCCATTGAAATCGCAAATTAATTTCATTCAATTGTAAACGGATAACTTTATCTAAAATTTCATACGCTACAGGTACACCTCTGTGCCCAGAAACACTACGAGCTAAATGTTGTAACGCACTTTTACTATCTGTGTATATTACAGCCTTC
The DNA here is from genome assembly GCF_025370935.1 of Choristoneura fumiferana. Lineage (NCBI taxonomy): Eukaryota > Metazoa > Arthropoda > Insecta > Lepidoptera > Tortricidae > Choristoneura > Choristoneura fumiferana. The sequence continues at coordinate 3,575,394 of NC_133483.1, forward strand.
CTAATACCTTTGTCTTGAATATACGATATTGCACTGGAAATTGCAATAAGCTCAACTGTCATAACACTAACATTCCCTATAACTTTAAAGATATTATAATTCTGATTATCAAGGGAGCCAATTGGATCATAGAAAGCGGCTCCGCGTCCCGAAGAAGATTTGGAACCATCAGTATATAACACGTGCCAACCTTTATACTTTTGTTTTAATTCCGAAATTACATTTGCTTTAAGATTATTAATTTCATATGATCTTTTAGATGTAGTAACACAATCCAAATCAGATGAAATTAAAATATCTACGTCAATATTCGACATCCACGTAGATAAGGAAAACATCTGAAGAGGGTTGGATGCAAATATACGTTCTTCTACAGTATCTTTGCTTGCGACAACCAGAAGAGGAAGTTTTTTATTATTCCAATACCTATTTTGGCACAACGAACTTAAGTTATCCAGAAGGGGTATAATTTCATTATTTGCTACAGAACGGATCTTTAAACCATACTTGATAGCAAGATATCGTCTTCTTACAAATAATGGTGGAATACAAGTTTCACTTTCCATAGCGTGGACCGGCGTACTTCGTAAAAAGCCACCAATAATCCTCAAGCCCTGGTTTTGCACTTTATCTAATTTATAGATATTGCTTTTAGCACTATTATCATACAGAAAACTGGCATAATCTATTCTACTTCTAATCAGAGCGATGTAAATTCTACGCAAGTGTTTTGGATGCAGGCCCCAAGACCTAGCAGCCAATAATTTAAATAAGTTTAACCTTTTTTGTACATTGGCCACCACTTCATTGATGTGTTTGCCCCAACGTAACGACTTATCAAGCCAAAGACCCAGATATTTGTAACAATCTACAGACATAAGTCCTACATTATTAACTTTTAAATTTACTAATTTTTGTTTGTGTCCTCTACTAAATATACAATATTTCGATTTAGATTCAGATAATTGTAAACCTAAAGAGTTCAGTATAGTAACAAAACTATCTAAAGCACTTTGAATATCTTCCACACTTTGAGAGAGGTTCGAATTACTTTTATACAGAATAAAGTCGTCTGCGTATTGGCATATTTGTACTTGTTTAATATCCCTGCAGAGTTTCCTAGTGGCAATATTAAAAAAAAGTGGCGAAATAGGGTCACCTTGTGCTAAACCTTTACTAGTATGCCTCACCAGAGAACTTTCACCACCAGCACAATCTTTAACTATGAGAATTCTGTCACTAAGAAAATTCCAAAAATAATCACAAATTCTTTTGCCCGCTCCTAATTCGTCTAAGATACAGATTAACTTATCAACTAAAACATTGTTGTAAGCACCTTCAATGTCTAAAAAGCATACCAGCGTACTCACATTTGTAGTAAAGCCTGTTTGGATATGTGAAACAACATGAGTCAAACAGTCTAAAGAAGATTGACCTCTCCTAAAACCCGAAGTAAGTGGGCTTAACATATTATTCTTCTCTACATACCATTCAAGTCTTTTCAGCAACATAATATGTAAAGTCTTACACAGACAGGAGATAAGTGAAATAGGTCTTATTTTGGGAGTAGAATTAGTATTGCTGCCTGGTTTAGGAACAGAAACAACTTTAATTTCTCTCCACTGGTAAGGTACACACCCAGTTTCAAGAATAAGATTGTATAAGTTCAAGAGGAACTTCAACCCGCATTCGGGTAAATGAAACAACATAGAGTACGTGATTCCATCATCCCCTGGAGCAGTATCCTTCTTTTTAAGGCAATTTTTTAATTCGTGCAATGAAAACCTAGATTCTAACAGAGGATTGCTAGATTTACAACTGGGTGCTTGTGGCAGTACAAAATCAGGAGCAATACTGTGGAGCATATTCGATTTATCTAACACTGAAAAATTGTGACTTTTCTTTTTAAAACCTTTAAGCCAACGCATTTTCTGCCACATGTCTGAGGCCGACATCGATTCATCTATACTACTACAATAATTATGCCAGCAATCTGTTTTAGCACGTAATATAGCCTTTTTTGCATCAGCAATCTTTTGGTCTAATATGTTTAAATTTTGAGGGATCGGATTTTTTCTAAAATTTTTTAACGCAAGTCTACGAGCAGCAACTAATTCAGAAAGAGAACTGTTCCAGTACGGTTTCGGTTTAAATTTAATGTTCGGATACGGACATACTCCAATAAAAGGAATACTTTTGTTCGCTGCTATGTAGATATGGTCCACAAAAAAATTATACAGTTCTTGAACATCAGAAGTATTCCCTGGATAACTTAGTATTTGACCAACACTTTCCTTATACAAACTCCAATTAGCTAGCTTAAAATTTCGTTTCTTAATTTCAACAACTGGCTCCCTATAATTAATCTTCATTTTAATAATCAAATGATCACTACCTAAATTTTCGCTAATGACATTCCAAGTGAAGTTTATTGCCACATCTGTAGAGATAAAAGAGATATCAGGTGATGTTTCTCGAAGTATACCGTTCACAGACTTGACTCTGGTTGCTTGTCCATCATTCAGAGATATATATCCGGATTCCAGTGCAGCATCAAAAACCTGAGAGCCCCTTGCATCAGTCTTGCAAGACCAATTAGAATGATGAGCGTTAAAATCTCCTGCTATTAATGTTTTAGCCGAAAATTTAGAAAATAAAAAATCCCAATCTGCTTGTGAAGTTCTGACAGTCTGTGGACAGTATACTAAAATAATATTTTGCAGAATGCTACAATTCAAAAGAGTAACACATATACATTCTATTCCAGTATTCGAAATGTTCAATATATGTGTTTGACTTTTAATTGACTTGTGAATGATCAAACAAACACCACCATAAGAATCATCCCTGTCCTTTCTAAAAATATTATACTCGCTTATGTTCAAGTCTGAGTTCGGTTCCAACCAAGTCTCAGAGACTAGTGCGATGTGTACTTTTTCTTGGGACAGTAATGAATCAAATTCCACCAACTTTGGTCTAAGACTTTGCGAGTTCCATTGTAAAATACTAAGCATAGATATTCTTTGCGAACTCACGGCCATAGTAAACCAGATAACAAGTTCTTAAGCATATCTCCATCTCTCAACATCTTAAAAACATAAACACATAATTCCTCAACGACAATTTTGCATAACATTTTTACCTTATCTTCCAAATTCCCCTCCGAGTTTAAAATATCCTTAACCTTCCTGAAAAAACCTTTAAATGAAAACTTTTTATCCCGTGTGTCCTGCTCTTTCCCCGCATCAAAATCAAAATCAATGGAATCCTTTACATTCTTCGAAGATTTCACGTTTGGCTGTCTTCTCTTCGCTTGCTTCTTACGCCTTTTTCTAAGCTGGCTTTGTCTTGCGATTGAAATTGAGGAGTCAGATGCAACTTGCTCAAATTGATTTTCTGTTTCATTTATAAAGGAAGGATTTACCTGTCCTAGGGGGATTGGAGACTCAGTTACTGGAGACTTATTAGTGCTTTTTAATGCATCGCTGTAAGAGTATACACCTGTTCCTAATCTTATGCGGTTGGAACGTTCAGGTTTGGCGTAAGAGTGGTCATTTTTAACGATATTCTGCTCATTCTTCTTTTCACTGTGTAAAGAAACAGCCTTCTTATAAGTGCAGTTCATTCTTGACATTATTTGTCTTACTTCCTTCTCTTTAACAAATACAGGACAAGATTTATCTAGGGCCATATGGGCCCCCTTGCAATTTACACATTTAAACGACAAATTTTCGCAATTTCCATGTCCCAGCCCACATTTGGGGCAAATAATTTTCTTTGTGGGGCAGAATTTAATTAAATGACCAAATTTCCAGCAGCCCGAACACTGCGATACTGGAAATGTATAGGGTTCAACTTTGAACCTGCATCCATAGCCGTAAACATATGAAGGCAGAGAAGAGCTTTTAAAACAAAGACGAATTGTCTCGCAATCCACCCATTTTCCATCTTCGGACAACCGTCGTAAACGTATCGCCGATATAATGTCAACATCTGCCGTCAAAATAGATGGGATGTCTTGGACATCAACATCTAAATCTATCTGTTTGAGGATGCCAAAGCACTTCTCTCCTATGACAAATTCACTACTGTATCCTAGTTCAGCCATTTTTTTACAATCAATCAGCTTTTGAGCATTCTCTTTGCAATCAAAGACTAACAAAACTTTGAGAGAACCTTTATATTTCATCTTAAGAATACCGCCAATGGCCTCTGCTCTCAACAGTTTTGCTAACGCTAGTTGCTTCGGTAACGCTGCTTGGGCCGTTAAATATACCTCAACGCCTTCTACGACATCCATCATAGACATTTTGCTGTTGGGTGTTCGAGGTCTCTTGCGCGCAACAGTCGTGAACCCCTCATCCTCATCATTGTCATGATTCACTAGTCCACTATAAATTTTCGGCTGACTCTCGAATACTCCAGAAGTATGGCTAAGAAACTCATCATCATCGAAGTTATGTTGAGATGCCTCAACCTCAACCACGCTACTTACGCTCATGGATGGTGACAGCGAAGAAAAACTTCGCTCACTCATCCCGTAGATCGCATAAATTTACAATGGAAGATATAATTAGTCGAAATAAAAATTTCAAGAATTTTAAATATAACTGACACCGTTGACGTACTTGACAGGAATGAAAAACGCTTTTAAAACAAGCTTTTTTTGCCGAATGTACTTATTGTTGACTGTACTTGCACTGTCACCCAAACTACATTTGCATACCAAATTTCAAGTCGACGCTATTAACCGTTGAAGTTCCGTCCTGCGAAGACGATCCTGGCTGGACTACCAGGATGTCACTTCTAGATTATTGTATTGTCATTGTCACGCGATTTACATAAGTATTATTTCAAGTCAATCTGACTACTGGAAGTTGATCAAATTTAACTTGCAAGATTTGATTACAGACAGACAGACAACGGGGCAGGACAGGTGAAACTAAATAAAATCTTGTAAAAAAAAAAATAGGTGGTATGAGTGAGAGAGAGAAATGAAAAAACAGAAGAATTTAATAAATACGATAAAAATGCTCTATTAAATTCATTAGCAAACAGTTTATAGAATAATTTTTATTTAGATAAGTACTTATAAATAAATATTGTTTTATTGTTTAAACATAAATAAGGTTTCAAAATTAACTGATGACAATTCTAATGCCTGAAAAATCGTATTTTCTAGTTGTTTTTATTGGTGGTAAGGGGGTTGTGGTTCTTGGTGGAGGTTGGGTTGCTTGAGTAGGGGGAGTTGGGGGAGTCGAAGGAGTCGGGGGAGTCGGAGGAGTTGGAGGAGTTGGTGGAGTAGGTGGGGTAGGTGGGGTTGCTGGAGGGCAAGGGGTTGATGGTGTTGTTGGAGTTGGAGGAGTTGGCGGGGTTGGGGGGGTTGGTGGGGTTGGAGGGGTTGGTGGGGTTGGAGGGATCGCCGGAGTTGGTGGGGTCGGAGGAGTCGGGGGAGTCGGAGGAGTTGGCGGGGTTGGGGGGTTGGTGGGTTGGGGGGTTGGTGGGGTTGGGGGGTTTGGTGGAGTTGGAGGGATCGCCGGAGTTGGTGGGGTCGGAGGAGTCGGGGGAGTTGGAGGAGTTGGTGGGGTTGGGGGTTGGTGGGGTTGGGGGGTTTGGTGGAGTTGGAGGGATCGCCGGAGTTGGTGGCGTTGGCGGTGGAATTGGTAGCGTAACTGGGGTTGGGGGCGTTGGTGGTGGAGTTGGTGGCGTAGCTGGGGTTGGCGGCGTTGGTGGAGTTACAGGAGTTGGTGGAGTGGGTGGGGTTGGGACAGTAACAGGAGTCACTGGAGTTGGTGGCGTAGGTGGAGTGACTGGAATAGGAACAGTAACCGGTGTTGGCGGTGTAACTGGTGTTTGTGGGGTTGGTGGAGTTGGGATAGTAACCGGTGTTGGTGGGGTTGATGGAGTTGGGACAGTAACCGGTGTTGGTGGAGTGGGTGGAGTAGGGATAATAACCGGTGTCGGTGGTGTCTCTAGTGTTGGTGGTGTTGGTGGAGTTGGAGCAGTTACCGGCGCAGGCGGTGTCACTGGTGTTGGTGGGGTTGGTGGGGTTGGTGGAGTTGGTGGAGTAGGTGGGGTTGGGGCAGTGACTGGCGTTAGTGGTGTTACTGGAGTTGGTAGTGGTGGAACAGGTGGAGGAGCGCCAGCAGATACAACTGCCGTTGCTACTGCTGGCCCACCAGCAGGAGCTACCGCTTTGGCTACTGCCGGAGCACCGGGAGGAGCGACTGCCGTGACTACCGCTGGAGCACCTGGTGCTGGTGTAACCACAACTGGAGCCAAAGGTACAATAGGCTTTGCAGTAGGTGGTGACACTGGAGCCAGTGGAACAGCTGGACCTGGAGTAGCGCCAGCAGTAGCAGTAGCAACTGCTGTTGCAGGTGCTCCCGGTACTGGTGCTGGTACAACTGGAGCTAATGGTACAGCTGGTTCAATAGTAGTTGGGATCATTGTCGCTGCTAGAGGTACAGCGGGTCCTGCTACAACGGGAGGTAACGGTGCAACAGGTACAACTGGCCCGGGACCTAACGGAACCGTAGGTCCTACTGCCAGATTTCCAGCATTTGCAGTGGCTACTGCTGATGAACCTGTGGGAATTACAACTGCTTGTGCGTGAGAAACTGCCTGTGGCGCCACGCCGGATGCACCTGGCTTAGGAAGATGTTGACCTTTAGAGTTAACCATCACGTAGTTTGGATGAGCTGCTACAATGCCGCTAAGGTCATCGACGTGCTCGACGGCTCCATTAGGAAGGACAACTAAGTACTTCTTCTTGGATCCTGGAGCGGAAAGAATCTTTTGGATGAGTGGATGTGCAACCACTTGCTGCACGTTGTGTCCTAAAAAAAAGAAAAGAAGAGCAAAATAAGTGAGATCGTCTTCTAATCTAAAGTTACCTAGGATTTGAATAAGCTTTATTCACGAAGTGTTTTTTACCTTGAGGGGTAGGTGTGAAGATTGGACGTGCATAGGCAGACGCTGGCTGCTGGAACCTTTGCTGAATTTGTGGATACAGAGCAGGTTGTGCATAGGTTGGAGCTTGATAGTTCTGGACCGGAGCTTGGTAGTGCTGGACTGGAGCTTGGTAGTGCTGGATTGGAGCCTGGTAGCCCTGATCAGGAGCTGAGTTGGCATAAGCGTGAGCTGATGACTCTCCGGAGTTACTATACGGTCTATTCTGGACATTCGGTAGTTGAACTTGAGGCTGTTGCCAGCTATTACCGTAATTTGGTACCTGCTGAGAAGCCACATTTTGATAGTTGTTCTGCTGTGGGTAGTTTACCCTCGGTGGCGAAGGTAAGGTGGGCAAAGTTGGCAGGGTAGGTAAGGATGGTGCTTGCGGGTACCATGTATTGATCTGCTGCGGCTGCAGTGGAACTACATTTTCGTAGTTTGTCGCCAGTGGTACGAACGATGGATAGTTATATCCTTGTTGCGGTTGAATGCCCTGGTTCGAGTATAACTGGGAGCCTACATTTTGAGGTAGAGCCAAGTGTGAAAGTTGGTTATTCGCGTAGTTATTTTGAGTTCCCGCGCTTGATGGTAAAGCAGATGCGCCATAAGTCTGAAATTCTCCCAAATATCGGGTCAGTTCCGCGACCGGAATAGACTCTGAAACAAAAACGATACATTAATTAAATAGGTAAGTATTCTAAAGCGCTGGTAGGCTGATTTATTAATTTAGATGAAGCGGTAATAACTCACCGACTACGCTGGAGCAGAGAAGGACTAAGCCTAAAGCTATCACTTCAGACTTCATTGTTAGCTACATCTATACTGCGCTGGGCTGCGCGGGCGCGTCTGAGTACACCTTACTGTTTCAGACGTGTAGGTAACAATACAAACAATGACACCGAAAAAGCTGTACAAACGCATCATTTCAAGCATTGGGTTTATTATTCACTTGCGTTATTAACCCTATTCGTGCAATAATACTATGAATACTATCATAATATTACATATAGCAAAGCTAAAGGGTTGGGTGTCTTAAATAAATAAATAAATATCATGGGACACTTGACACCAATTGATCTAGTCCCAAACTAAGCAAAGCTTGTACTATGGATACTAGGCAACGGATAAACATACTTATATAGATAAATACATACTTAAATACATATTAAACATCCAAGACCCGAGAACAAACATTCGTGCTATTCACACAAATATCTGCCCCGGCCGGGATTCGAACCCAGGACCTCAAGCTTCGTAGTCAGGTGCTTTAACCACTTAGCCATCCGGTCGTCAAATAGAAATATATGCTGTATAGTAGCACATATTATTTGGATGTATAATAGTAGTGAAATGAAAGTAAGGACCACTTGATTTTTATCAATATGTAAAATGAAGTCAAAATAGTACATTGTGTCCTAAGGGTGGTAAATAGGAATTACGAATGAGAGTCTATTAGAAGCCCGAAGTCGAACACTGAAGGCTTTAATGAGTCGATGTTCGTAATTCTAGTACCGCCCGTGCGTGCGACACAATGTTTTTTATCACATTTGCGAGTAAAATTGTATATTTGTAAAAGAAAAACTTGTATTTTTGCAAAAATTGCCGATACCGCTGACTGCGCTCTTGATTTCATCCATCCATCGTCTAATTGTATATTATAGTGTGAAAGAGTAACAAACACTAATATTAGGATTTTTATAACTTAACAAACTCAAGCTGAGCTGGTCAAAGATCGTAAAGCATGGCTTACTTACTTACTAATCAGGTGTTGGAGGCCAAAAGCCACTTTGGATCACTGCGCTCTGATAGTAGGAGTAGCAAACGTCGTAGTAGCAAACGCAAGCATTCGAATCACATTCGAATAGCCACGCGGCCATGTAGATAATGTGTATGTCGGCGGCCGATCGTAAAATCCGTCAGATCACGAAATTCCTAGGCATATCGTGAAATGGCGCCATTTCATGAATTGGCTAAGGGTCACCCGCCATATCATTCTAAAGTCACCGTTTAACGATTTGCCTAGTGACGTGTAGGCAGATCATGAAATTCCTAGGCATATCATGAAAGGCCGCCATTTCATGATTTGGCCAGTTCAGGCAGATCATGAAATTCCTAGGCGTATCATGAAACGCTGCAATATCGGTTCTGGCACTTCGCCGGCTGCTGGCGCGGCACGCTGTCTTCGCTCGTTCGGCACGTGCGTTGTGGTCACATTCATACTAACCACTCCTCGCTTCGCTCGTCGTACCTAATTTTTCTTTTTTTCAGCATATCACGATGTGCCCGGTATAGAGCTAGGAATATCGACGAATGCGTTGCTCTAATCGATCTGCCATATTGTTTCTCTTGCCATATGTGATATACCTGGCCAACTTTTAGGCATATCATGAAATGGCGCCATTTCACGATATGCGTAGGAATTTCATGATTTGGCGGATTTTATGATCAGTCGCCGACATAGATCTAGAGCAACCATGGCAGTAGCAGGGTTAAACTGCGTCGTCGCCACGAAGATAAAATTTTTTTTACACACGGTTAGGAAAATTATTTCCTACGAGAACGAGATAGGCCTTCATGTATTTCTTGTATAACTTCTGTATTTGCCTACTGATCAAACAAAAAGTAAGCTAAAGTGAAAGAATTGAGACCATTGTTCTCTCAAGTTTTGCATTTGTCTTTTGCGTACTTAGCTCGAACAATATATTATCTTTTTATGTCGTATTTCATGAATTATGTTTTCGATACAATGACGTCTTAGCCATTGTCTTATTAGGTACAATGCGCGATGTTGACTTAAATATAGTTTACACAATTTATAATAATAGCGAATTGCATTTTAATTACTTAAATGCTGTAGCAATCTATAATATAAAAGTGAACCGCCAGAACGGGAAAAAAAACACGTGACAAAGCAGGATGGCGCTCGCGCTCTAAAACACCATTTTGACACGTTTCTCCCAAATAACGTATTATTTCTTTGGAATTTTAAAGCAATTCGATTCTTTGACCTTGGGAATCGCGAAAAACTTGAGAAAATATGATATTGGGTGTGTACATTTTGTAAATCACAAGTTCGAATTTCGAGCCAAAAGCGAGTGATCTATTATCTATGTCAGTGTTGCCATTTAGGGAAAAAGAAATCCATTCACTGTATTCACACTTTACACACTGTATTAAGTAAGTACCTACCTGACTGGCTACTACGAAGTGCAAAACTCGAAGTTCGTATGTTGCCGTCCCGCTGACGCTTATGTCATTTAGTACGCGAGTGAAAGGGACGGGATATTATAAAAACGTAATAAAGGTAAACTTTTTGTTTCAAACGGATGTTTCAAACTTTTTATTTCAAACGGGAGTGGCAAATAGTTACATAGGCGATTGTCATTGGCAAATTATTGGACAGACAAAACCTTTGGACAAAACAGAACAAATCGAATGTACAAACTTTTTTAGAAATGCTCGGCCAAGTCATGACCAAGTCCAATTGACACTTTTTTTGATTTTTGAAATCTTAATACGTGAATTCTGAACACACCAAATATTGTAAAAATAAAAACAAATAAATATTTGACAACAAAGTCCAACTGACAATTTTTTATATTTTTAAAATCTAAATACGCGAATAGGTACTCTTTGATACGCGATGATTCGCCCTGTTATCGTTCATCCACCATTACCTCTCATATTTCGTTTTCTAGATTTTTTTTACCATACAACGGCAAAACCTATTAGACACTGCCAAAATTATTGTCCTCCAATGGGCAGAGCCATATTTTTTTAAACGAAGAAGAAGTAAATACGCGATAATCCGAATATTGTGGATATATGCTGCCGATTCGTAACTTATTAAATACCTACCATATTATATATTATATTTGCGGGACCCGAGTTTACCGTATCGACGGGAGGTACATCAAATGTTTGTATGAGAAAATTAGATGGTCGTTTTAAGTATTTTCTTCGCAATCCGTACTAATATTATAAATGCGAAAGTGTGTGTGTTTGTATGTTTGTGTGTATGTTTGTCCGTCTTTCACATCGAAACGGAGCGACGGATTGACGTGATGCATAGAGATTTTTTGGGTCATAGAGGACAAAGGCTACTTTTTATCCCGGAAAATGCACAGTTCCCGAGGGAACAGCGGGCGATAACCGATTACCACGCGGGCGGAGCCGCGGGCAAAAGCTAGTATAATAATATCTTTGACGTTAATTCAAGGCAAAACTTATAGTACGCAAATATGCGGCGAATAATGTTTTCAAGGTGACGTCTGAACCGTCTGAAGTCATATTTGTATTTGTCACGAGAATGCGATATAAATACACGTAGGTATGAACTTAGCAAATGAACTGAAACAGCTTTTTTTTCGTGCTACGGGTCAAATTGATTCATATGGCTTAAAGATCATTTGTTCCGATTTTCATGCTTTTAACACCATTTGCAGCTTTTTACTGAATTTCGGGGTGTACCGCTAACACTAAAACTAGACAAAATAGTTAGTAAAGTTTATTGAACAACGACATCTGTTAGAAAATGACTGAACTAAACAGCAAGGAACTGAAACGGCGCGCGTGACGAGAATGTAGTCTTTCCGTTCTATTTGGTTTTGCATTGGTTACACCATAAATCTACAGATGGCGTTGGGGTCAGTTTTAAGAAAGTGGCAACAAAGGGGAATCACCTCAACATGAAACGTCTTTATAGGTAGAGTCAAAGTCTAAGAACTTCTTACACTGTTGTAGAGTCATTCACGATGACGCGTGCCGTGGTTCTTATTACAATGTCATTAATGTCTAATTTTGACAAAATCACGCGTCTTCGTGGATGGCACTAGGTATAAATCCCACAGAATAGGTAATTCCCCTTATCTCAACTCTGTCGTTTTAACAAACCAAGAACATTTTACAAAAAAAAGTTGTGAATTTACGAATACCTACGGATAGTAGGTTAAAAACAGCAATGTCTAAATTTTTGACAAAAAAATACATTGACTGAGTGACTGAGTGTTGTGTTAATCGACTGCACTGCAGGTAGGTACTATTTGTCATCATACATAACTACAACTTACTAAGTACATATCACTGGATGGAATGAGTTAAATTCAAACGAATATTGCAAGTTATATAAATAATAAAAGCTTGTAAAAGAAGTCGCGTCACGATCTCACGATTCAACCGTTTCGACTATTTGCTAAAGTTAACATGTCTTTTATATCTAAGTATAGGTAAAGTTATTTGCTTTTCACCAGTGTTTGTGTAGTGCGTAAGATCTATTGAGAGATTAGTCAAAGTTTCACACACGCTGTGTATGGGGCCGTTCCGTACCTCAAAAGGAAAAAACGGAACCCTTATAGGGTCACTTTGTTGTCCGACTGTCTGTCTGTCAAGACCCTTTTTCTCAGGAACGCGTGAAGGTATCAAGCTGAAATTCATATCAAATACTCAGGTTTACTGTCCCTTGGAGCTGTGAAAAAATCAAACTTCTAAGGCAACGCAATCAAAAGATACAGCCGTTTATAGTTTATGCTGCAAATTTTCGACACTGGCAAGGGAATCAAAACCTACAGGGTACTTCCCGTGAACTCAGAATCATGAAATTTGGTACGAAGCAACGTCTTATAGCACAGATAAAGGAAAAATTGCGAAAAGCATATATTTTTAGTTTCATCCTACAATAAAAATATGTGTACGGAACCCTCGGTGCGCGAGTCCTTCTTACTTTTTGGTTAGGTACTCGTAAGGTTGTTCCATAAGTACCTATTGTTCTTGTTTTTAATGTATTGTTCTTGTGCCGAATTTTGCAAATAAATTATTCTTATTATATTTTTTTATTGCTAATGGTTTGAATTCATCTATAATTTCATTTAAGCGCGTTAAATACCTAACCTATTATTAGTCATCCGCTGGTTGTTAAGCACACACAAGTGAATATAAAATATGTTTTATAGTCACGCTTGAGTTGAGATCATAATGTAGTAAGTAGGCACCTATATTACCATCAGTATCGACTCGAATGGAGCAGAGCGAGCGAGCGAGTCGGAGAGATCATGGCGCGACTGCTAATCAACGCTGTTGTGGCCATTGCTGCAATACAATATGCAGGTAAGTACACTACTTAATTAAGTTGACTTGCTATAAGTACTAAGTACTTTATTTGGGTATTTATTAGTACGTCCTTCTCGTAAGTTCATGATTAATACCTATCTAAACATATGTGAATTACCAACCATTATTAAATTCTGTGAGCCGTGGTGGCCTAGTGGTTTGACCTATCGCCTCTCAAGCAGAGGGTCGTAGGTTCAAACCCCGGCTCGCACCTCTGAGTTTTCAAAATTCATGTGCGGAATTACATTTGAAGTTTACCACGAACTTTGCGGTGAAGGAAAACATCGTGAGGAAACCTGCACAAACGTGCGAAGCAATTCAATGGTGCGTGTGAGGTTCCCAATCCGCACTGGGCCCGCGTGGGAACTATGGCCCAAGACCTCTTGTTCTGAGAGGACTCCTGTGCCCAGCAGTGGGACATATATAGGTTGAGATGATGATGATGATGATGATTAAATTCTGTGGTATTACCTAATACAAAATTACAGTTTCATGGAACAAATGAACCGGTTTTTTTGTAGTAAAAAGTTTTTTCCGCATTACAATGAGACGCCCTGCTTGAGTAGGTATTTTATGCGTCTTAATTTTTAGGGTTTCCCCAAGTAGCATTACCAGCTGTATAGAAGCTTAGTATAAGAGCTGCTGGGCTACTACGAAACTCGAAGTTCGTGTCGTGCGGTCCCTCTGACACTTATACTATTTAGCACGAGAGCGAGAGGGACGGTACGATACGAACTTCGAGTTTCGAGTTTCGTAGTAGCCCTGTACCCCTAGTGTACATTTTCGGTTACAAAATACGTCTGGATCGCGTTCGCATTAAAATCTCAATTTATATGGAAACACGAACAGCGCCTCTAGCGGAACGTTTGCGATGTTCGTGTTTCTATACAAATTGAGATTTTACGCGAACGCGATCGAGACGTATTTTGTAACCGAAAACTTACACTAGGGGTACGGGTTAGTACCACACTCCCAAAGAATACCGGCGTGCAATAGTAGTTTTGCTACTGTGTTTCGTACGGTGATTGGAAGATCCGGAGGTCCAACTGCCCTCCCCCTCCTCCCTCCCCCTCCCCCTTTAGCCCCCCTTTTAGGCCGGCAACGCACCCGCAGTCCTAATAATGCTGTAGGTGTCCATGGGCGGCGGTGATCACTTACCATCAGGTGACCCGCATGCTCCTTTGCCAGCTATTTGAAATATTAAAAAAATTACCTACCTACATACACGTATAGTTCAAGAGTATAGCAGCCTAAGGTATAAAATATACGTAAACTTGGACGATTCCGTACGCAACGCAATACGAAATATATGATTGATTTTTTTGTAATGGCTACGGAACCCTATCTTGGGCCTGTCCGACACGCTAATGGCTGGTTTTTGATTATTTTTAAATCCCCGACGCAAAAAGTTTATGGTATAAGTTTGATACCAATGTCTGTCTATCTGTCTATCGTAACGGATGGACTGATTTAGATGCGGTTTTTCGTTATTACATATTTCAATAAAATGGGTTCAGCCGTATTCTTCGAAATGACAATTCAGGGTTTAGGTCAACTTTTCTATGTTTAGGTTCTATTTTCAAAGTCGCACTCGTGCATAGCTGAGCAGCTTCTACGAAATTCGAAAATCGATGTTCGTGTCATATCGTCCCTCTCACTCTCGTAAAAATTTATGTAAGCATAAGCGGGACGGCAAGATACGAAGTTCGAGTTTTGCATTTCGTAGTATAGGCTCTGCAAGGCTACTACGAAACTCATAACTCAAAGTTCGTGTCGTGCGGTTCCTCTCACTCTCGTATCAAACAGTGTAAGTGTCAGAGGGACCGCATGATACGAACTTCGAGTTTCGAGTTTCGGAGTAGCCCAGCTAGGACGAGTATAGCATGTGATAGTGCCACCGTTCATCCACCATTACCTCTCATATTTCGTTTTATAGTTTTTTTTTTACCGTACAACGGCAAAACCTACTAGACACTGGCAAAATTGTTCTCCAATGGACAGAGCCATATTTTTAACTAAAAAACCAACCAACCAACAATAGCATGTATAATAAATACGAATGTTTGGTCTCGGGTCTTGGATATTTAATATGTATATAAAAGTACCTATGTATTTATCTTTATACTCGTAAGTATGTTTCTACATTGCCTAGTATACTAGTGAATAGGTCCATAGTAGGTACCTACGGTCAAGGAGTTAAATTCATTGGCCACCATGGAACCATTTAACAGTAAACATCATAGTGACATCACATTAATTAACAAGGAAAGTCGTAATGACTTTTCCTTTGAAAAGGTTCAATGGTGGCCCATGAATTAAATTCCTTGACCTAGCTTTGCAGCTTTACTTAGTTTAGGACTAGGTAAATTTGTATCACATGTCCCATGATATTTAAGTATTATTTATTTATTCTAGCTGCTTCTGCTTTGGAATGCAGCAAGGCGAACGAGGAGTCCCGCTGCGTAGCCGAGTGCCCTCCCGAGAAGACTTGCCGCAACCGAGGCATCGCTGTCAGCTGCCTGCAGAGTGCTACTGAGAACTACAAGTACGCTTGCGTATGCAAGCCGGGGTTCTTCAGGAACGATGCCGGAGAATGCGTTACTGATGAAGAGTGCGGTATGTGTATTTCTCCCTTAGAGCCGTTACGCACTGTCGACTGTACCACTACCATGAGTTTACAGTGACCGTACTCGATAGCGACGGCGTAAATTATTTGTAGGTAGAGGCGCTGCAGCGCCTCTAGCGGAACGTTTGCGATGTTCGTGTTTCCATACAATTTGAGATTTTAACGCGAACGCGATCGAGACGTATTTTGTAACCGAAAACTTACACTAAGGGCACTGTACAATTCTCCATACAAATAATTTAATTTATCACATCATATTATATACTCGTAGACTTACCTACCTATATAAAAATAATTTTCCTAGATTTGATTTTTTCATATTTTTTAGATGTGTGGTTCAAAAGTTAGATGGGGTGGGGGGGGGACACATTTTTTGATCTTTCGGAGTGAATATCTCCGGAAATATTCACTTTATCAAAAAATGGTTTGTGCAAACCCTATTCATTTTTAAATACCTATCGAACGATACCCCCACAACATAGGGTGGAACTGAAAAAAATCACATCCCCACTTTAAATTACCTGTATGCATGGGAGGTACTTAACCTAAAATTTTTTTTTACGACCTCCGGATAGTTGGAGCAGCGCCAGCTCCCGCCCTTGATCAAGGTAGAGCGGGTTTGTCAGAACTACACCTCTTCCGCGCCTCTCAAAAGATACCATCATAATAAAATGTTGCACTAGAAACTGCAAAATGGGGACTCATGTATTCACTTTTTCACATTTACTGCTTTTTGAGAGGCGCGGATGCGGTGCATGTAGACAATCTCGCCCTACCCTGATCAACCACTAGAGCCGGCGTTGCATAACCTTTATTTGATAATTCTAGACAACTTGGTATGCAGCAATCCAAATGAGGAAAAACGGTGCGTAGCCCAGTGCCCTCCTCAAAAAACCTGTCGGACACGGGACATCCAAGTCAGCTGTTTGGAGAGTGCCACCAAAAACTGCAAAGACACGTGTGTGTGCAAAGACGGGTTCTACAAGAACGTTGCGGGGGAGTGCGTTAGTAGTGACGACTGTGGTACGTATGTTAAACATTTCATCATTTTATTTGCCGTAGGACGTCCACTGTTGGACAGGGCCTCCCTCATAGACCTCCAGTTGCATTGGTTGGAAGCGACCTGCGTCCACCGAGAGCATGCGGCTTTAACCAGATCATCCGTTCACAACAGTGAGGAGAATGAAGGTCACCGACAAGTGGATTAAGGTCGTTGAAGTGACAAAGGGCTGGCCATATAACACGGAGAAAAGATGGTCGTTGGACCCGAAAAGTTTTCGAATGGAGACCACCACAACGGATCGGCAACCGCAGCGTAGGACGTCCAACAACTAGATAGACCATGATTAAAGCCACGGGTTCACGGTGGATGCAGGCCGCTTCAAACAGCAACTGGAGGTCTATGTCCAACAGCAGCGTCTTACGGCTGATATGATGATGATGATGATGATGTCTGCATTTGGCTGTCTATTCTCCTCTACCTACTCACAATCACAATCAACCTCGTGAAATTTTCTGAGCAATTTAAGTAGTGTACTTATAAATGTTAATTATAAATTACAGATAAATGCTTCGGACAAAACCAGTACTACTCATGTCGTACACAGCCCGATAAATTGTGCACAGACTTCAAAAAAACAGACAGTGACTCGACCTCTGCCGCAGCCGATGCTTCAAGCGACACTGGTTCCACAGCCGTTAGTGCAGACACATCGGATGCAGATGACGCTGCTGATGCAGCTAGCCCAACAAGCACCCAGTGCAAGGCACAGTGCTATTGTGCCCCTGGGACAGCAAGGGACGAAAACAATCAATGCGTTCCATATGATCAATGCAATCAACGTAAGATAATATTTTGTACATATATGATATTTTAACAAGCTTTTAGTTAACTTGCAATGTAAGTATATGTAAGTGCGGGTCAAATTTTGCAAGTTGAATTTGACCCACTTTCATTGGGCGAATTGACTTTAAATTCGGCATATTTATGTAAATCTCGTGACAATATAATAATCTGGTAGTGTCAACGTGTTGGTTCAACCAGAATCGTCTCCGCAGGACGGAACTCCTCAACAGGTAATGTCATCGACTTGAAAGGTACGGAAATGTAGTTTGGATGACACTGGAAGTACAGTCAACAAAATGTATTAAAAATGATATTTTTAACAAACACTTATTTACCACAATACCAGCAGACGGTTTAAAGAAAAAACACATTCATATTCATTCTGTGTAAATACAGATGTTGTCTTATGGCCATCGTTTAGATATGTAATGTACTTAGTAACGAACCACGTCAAATATATTACCTATCTGAAACAATAGCAGCGGCTTGGCGTCATAAGAACTCAATTCCTACAGGTCTGCTTTATTTTTTTACTTAACGTCAGTGGTCACTCACAAATATGAAATATATAAAGCTTGTGTACCTGTACCTATACATACACTAACTCCGATGAGTTACATGCGAAACATACCTAACTCACTCACTCGGTTATCTAACGACTGAAAGATAGTTCAATTTGTATTCTAACTTTTTTTTTCACGATGGCCAATTTTGTTTTTGCAGCATGCGACGCAGACGAGACAAAGGACTACTGCCCAGCCGACTGCCCATCAGATTATTGCCCTAAAACGGAGCCCAAGTCGGAGTCTTGTCCCACACCTAACCCGTGTCCAAAACCCCAATGTAAATGCCGAATCAACAACCGTCGCGCTGAAAATGGAAAATGCATACCAACTAGAGATTGCCGTAAGTACCTACCAACCTCGAATCTATAAACAATTTACTATCTGCTGTTGTATTGTCTATGTAATGCTACTAACAAATAAGACGGTAGGTGAGGTTCTATACAGAAATAGTGGAACTAAAACAATAAGTGACGATCGGTTAAAAAAAAGGGATCTCCTCGCGACTCACTCAACATATCATCTCGGTCTACATATACGTCGCACTGCAAGACTTCCTCTCGGAAATAGAGGGTTACAGCGTAGTTCCCACGCGGACTCAGTGCGGATTTGGAACCTTCACACGTTACCACATAAACATCATCTGATCTGCTGTGATTTAGCCTTTACTTCTTTCTGTAAAAAAAGTTGCCTGCAAGAGATCACTCTTAAGCGATAAGGTCGCTTGCTTGTACCTTATATTTTTTCTCTGTGCACCTGTTTCTATATCGCTTACTATTTGTGGTGTATATAAGTACAATAAAGAGTCATTCATTGTATATTATTAATTGTATTGTATTGAGTTTCTTCGCAGATTTCCTCACGTTCTTCTTCATCGTAAATTTCATAATTTTCAAATGTAATTTTGTACGTAATTGAAACACACAGAGAGCGGTGGCATGGCGGTGCGGCACGGCGCGGAGGCGGTACCAGTTGTATTATTCGAGCTAACATGAAAGAGGGCACACAATACCGCGTGGGAAATAAGCGTGGCACGGTTTTGCCCTCTTTCACGTTAGCTCGAATATTACAACCGGTACCGCCTCCGCGCCGCGCACAGACCACTCCTCAACTAACGTTGCCGCGCCGCACCGCTCCGCTGCTGGCGTCAGCAGGGCTACTACGAAACTCGAAGTTCGTATCGTACCGTCCCTCTCGCTCTCGTAATTTATGGCATAAGTGTCAGAGGGACCGCACGACACGAACTTCGAGTTTCGTGTTTCGTAATAGCTCTGCTGGCGTCAACGTGTTTCTAGCTTGTTTCAATCAAGCTTTTATCCCATGATACTCAGCGAGCCCGAGCTCGAAGTCAACCGCAATGAGGGTTTTCACAGAGGCGAAATATCGCTAGATGGCGTTAGTATCGAGCAGGTCCGTTTGACGTTTGCTCGTGATTGGTTAAAAAAGTAAATGAGCCAATCGCAAGCAAACGTCAAACGTCAAACGGAGCTCACGATACTAACGCCATCTAGCGATATTTCGCCTCTGTAGAAAGAAACCATCATTGAATTTAAATACCTACTTATACGTCTAACTTTGACTTTCAGCTAAGTTTGAGTGCAAGAAGCCCTTCGAAGAAGCCAATATGTGCCCGCCACTATGCCCGAACGGGAGTTGTGGTCAGGCCACGCCGACTGGCCGCTGTCCTGCCATCTTTGGGAGAATAGGAATCCTACTAATTTGTAACCCACAATGTCGCTGCAAGGAGGGGTATTGGTGGGACGAGAACAAAGTCTGCGTACCTTACAACCAGTGCCGTTAAAGTGTATATATCGCATCGGCAGTCGTGACTTCTTTAGATATGACCACAGCTCGCGACCGCTCTGGGGATTCAAAGTACGGGTGCAAATGCTCGAATATACGCTAAAGTTCGCCGTAATAGTCACAACGTGCCCTCTCACATTCTCGTATTAAATAAAATATATTACTAGTAGCGTCACCGGGACAGCAATATACGAAGCTCGAGTTTTGCACTTCGTAATATAGAGCCTGCTTAGTTGTGTCGGAGTTCTCAAATTTTAACCCGAGCGAAGCTCCGTGACCCAGAATGCTTTGATTACGGCTTATAATAACTGCCCATAAAATATAAGTTCGCATGAAATACACACGCTATTATTTCTTTCAGCTGGAAAAGGTGATCAAACAACCAGTACGAGTACAACGAGCAATCCTGTAACAGATTGCAGCAAAGAATAAGACGCCTTCAATTTCAATTCAACAATCTTAATATCCAATTAAATGAAATATGCAGTTTTATTTCATTTTTTTTATAAAATGAAGCATTACGAGAGACGCCTTGTTGTTTGAGCACATGTTTTGAAACCACATTCAAACAGAACGACAATAGTGACTCAATAAAAAAGGAATATCGTTCTTCTTAATAGTTTTATTTGAAGAGCTGGATAACAGATAAAGCACGCATACTAAATTATTTTAATTACTACACATTAGTAGGTACAATTGTTATATTTTTAAAGTTCGTGGTTTGCGCGATCATGAGTAGCATTCTGAAACAAAACATAGATATTACAATCAGACTATTATTATTGTACCTAAATGCTATAAAGGTATCTTCAGTAAAAGGGTAAAGGTACTAGTTTACAGTAGGTTGTAGGTAGGTATGTAGATAATTATATCATCTACGAGTATGATAAGATAAAATAGGCAAAAGGTAAACTGGGTTTACTAATGTTTCGGCGAATAACGTTTGGCAACCTGTTTCATTTCGCAACTTTTCATTACCCAACTGTTTAATATTTCTGAAACTGTAAATATTATAGGATTTTTATAAAACTAACCTCACCTTACCTAAAGGGTTCTAACTTCTACACGATGGCCCTGAAATAAATCCTGAAATATTTACAGTTTTAGTTTGCGAAATGAAACAGGTTGCCAAACGTTACGTTGCGAAAACGCAGTACTCGGGTAAACTGCGTTTATCGATTGCTACATTCTATTCCTATAGGTGTAAGTAGGTGTGGTTTATCACTACCTACGTAAAGATGAGGATTTCTAGACAGGCTTCGCGCTATATCGTTAGGTCTTGGTTAGGTCTGTTCACAGACTACTAAGAGATACGGTCTGTTGGACAACTTTGACAGCTTTGTCACGTTACAAAATGCACCAAACCTCAACCAAGAAACTCAAACGGACCTCACGGTACTAATAGCGATATTTCGGCTTTCAAGAAACGCTTATTGAAAAGTATTTCGAATTTAGATCGAAAATAACTAAATATATCTCTCTGAAAACCTCTTGCGTTGTAAGACTTTGATTGTAATTCTTAGCGCCATCTTTTGGCGAATAGCTGAACTATCTCGATATAAACACCGAGCATTCGCTCAGACGATAAGGAGACCAATTATTGAAAAAACATCACTTGAAAATACCACTAAAAAGTAATAAAAATCCTTCTTACTGAAATAAAATTAGAGCAGTAAAAAATTAAACTTAGCTCTAATTAATTCTGTAAACAAACCGATAACTTTTTTAGAACTGTAGTTTTATCACTTATAGTTTGACTTTCGAATGATATTTTCTAGTGCTAATAGCTAATACATAGTATTTAACACGAGTATGAGAGGGATGAGATGATACGAACTTCGTTCGAATCTCGTAGTAGCAAATATACCTCGTCGAGTTTCTTGCCCGATTCTTCTCAACAGAGGTTTTTCCGAACCGGTGGTAATTTTTTTGATATTCGTTTCGTAATAGCAGTCTTAGTACCTAACTTACTACACTCCTCCGAGTCTATGCATTCGCCTTCGCCTTGAGAGTTCCTGTAGTAACCATCATCGCAGACGCATTGGTAGCTGTAGGTGATCGGTTCTGCGCAGTCATACTGCGTATCGCGATCTGCACAAGTCCTGTAAGGAGGAGGGCAAGAACCCACACGTCTCACTGACTCGTGAGGACCAAGACACGCAGGCCCTGAAAGTCAAAGTCAAAGTATGTATGTAAACTCTTTATTATATAAAATAAATACCTCAATAAACACAATTGACAAACGTTGAGATGAGATAATATATCGCTGCTTATGTACAATAGGGACACAAATAAAATGAAAGTTCTTTTGTCGCAAAAATCGCATATTAAATAGCACTAACCAGGTAACCTAGATCCTAGAATATAAAATGAATATGAAAAATATTATATTTATTATAAACACTATTTCTACAAGTACTACGGTTAATACGACAACCCCTAGTAGGTATTCAAGATGCCTGACCTGAATTTATTGAATGAATATAGAATGCCCGAAAGGAAAAAAATAAATAAACTATCATAGTTTTTTTTTCTATTCTTACACTGTGTTTACATTATTCTCTTATTTCACACTGCATAATAAAAAGCCGAATGTTAATTCTTTTACTCACCACCTTGCGTAGAAACCTCAAACACCATACAGAACAACGCAACGCAAAAAATAACCAGGATTTTGCACGTCATGTTGATGTTCAGCGTTAGATTGCTACTCGACGTATGTCGGTTTTACCAAATAGCATACTTACTTATATTATCCTTCCTTAACACTGATGTATTAAACTGTTCCTTAAGCTAAGAACCGAAGCAATAAACAAGTTTTTAGGGTCCAACGCGACTCGGCGGCTGCAGCAACACGCGCACTGCGCGCCGCCGCTCTGTTCGCGCGACTACCCGACGAAACTAACACAGGTTCACAACTAGCCGCGTTTTCATCCTCATTGTTGTTGTAACTGTCAAATGAAGGATACGCAGTATGAGAAAACAGGACGACAGGGGGTCTGCTGTGGCCGAGCACTCAATGGACTCTGATCGACGCTCTATATCGGATTTGCGAGAGAAAAAAATTCATCCTGCGGAAACTGCGTGAAGCCATCGAGGTTAGTCGCCATCTGGATTTTAACCGGGATAGAGGTTGGGCGGTACCTTCGAGCAGGGGGGTGTCACTAGGCCATTTCGCCGCCGAGCTACAAGTACATACCGGGCCTCCCCAACGTTGAGGCGATTCAGTGCGACTCAACGCGTGCGAGTGAACACGAGTTATGCGATAGACAGAGAAGCATACAGTAGACAGATTACAACCTAAATGTCACTTGAAACGCAGTGAAACTTGTGTACTTGTACTATTACTTATTCTGTGGTAGTCGCGCGAGCGCATGTTGCAGCAGCCGCCGAGTCGCGTTGCTCCCAAGAAGAAGGGTTACGAATTAGATTAGCCCGAAACATGTCGAGCTAAACTCGATTGAAGACGTGAGTTATCCGGTACAATATCATTTAGTATGCAATGTAGATGGTTTTTCAAAGGTAATTCTTTACTATATTAACCAATGTCAATTTCATTTTTTTATTTGAAAGAAGATACTTATCGTTATCTTATAGATACTTTAAATAAAATGCACGCAGTGACGGTTACATTACAATCAATCATTTTTTACAAAAACTTAAAAACTGCTCAACTGAATAAATTGAAAATAATTTTCCTAGAAAGTTTTTGTTGAACTTAACTAGAGATTTTTTGTGCGGTTTAAAAGTTAGAGGGGGGGAGACACATTTTTTTGAACTTTCAGAGTGAATATCTCCGAAAATATTTACGTTATCAAAAAAAATGGCTTTTGCGAACCCGTATTCATTTTTAAATACCTATCCAACGGTACCCCACAACATAGGGTGGAAGTGAAAAAAATAAAATCAACTTTACGTGTATGTATAATTTATTTTACCTCTTTATCGGCGTGACTGTGACTGATGTATATTCATGCCAAATTAAAGCTTTCTAGCACTAACTATCTCTGAGTTTAGCCGCGGAAAGACATGGCGAAACTATAAGGGTTCCTAGTTTATTACGGAACCCTAAAAACGTAAAATGCTCGTTGTTTTGTCAACAGTGGCGTAGCTACCGGAGGGCTAGACGGGGCAGTGCCACAGGGCCCCCAAGCTCAGGTGGCCCCTCGGACTCTGACTTACAAACTATAAATAGAGCTAGTGAAAATTTCTCCCACATTCGGAATATTCGGAATACGGAACAAACGATTTTAAATTGTTTAGTTGGGGCCCTAGTTTATTTTTTGCCCCAGGGCCTTTGGTTGCCTAGCAACGCCACTGCCTGTCAATATTTTTTTTGAAAATCTAAATAAAAATGAATCGTAAATGTGTTGCTAAGCGAAAAACTCTGGAACGACTGGTCCGTTTTGCTAATTCTTTTTTTGTTGTGTTCGTATACTATCAGAAGGTTTTTATGGAAGAAAATACAGAATTAAAAAATCAAAAACCCGACTGCCTTAAAAACTAAAAGGAAGAAAATAAATCTAGTTGTCTAGAACTCTGTCAAGAAGCTCATTTAAGGTTCAACAGTCGGGACCCATTACTAAGATTTTTTGAGCTGGTTGCGATTTGAATGGGTCCCGACTGTTGAACCTTAAATGCCTTAAATACCTCCCTATATATACTGTAGTCTTTGCTTAAATGAGCTTCTTGACCGAGTTCTAGACCACTACATTTATTTTCTTCCTTTTAGTTTTGGCAGTCGGGTTTTTGATTTTTTTAATTTAATGTTTTATTTCACACTTTTTTGATATTTATGTGAAAATAGTACATTTAAAATATTATAACCCGTATATATTTAGAATGGGCTAATTATTAGCTTCCATTTGATACAATACAAAATTTTTTTTTTCATTCCTCCGCCATATTTTTTAACGCAGACGCCATATTTAAAAATTTATATAGCCTATGTCACTCCGACAGTTATGACGAATCCAATGATACCTCATCTGTTAAAATCTGTCTAGCTGTTTAGGCTGCAGCGAGGACCAAAGAAATGGACATACCTACATACCCATACATACATACATTCGCCCGAAAAACATAACCCTCCTTTGGGCAGTCGGGTAAAAATACAACGGGGGCGAAGCCGCGGGCAACAGCTAGTTTCCTAACAAAAATGTTTACAGACTGGCCTACTGCGGTCCCCTGATACACATGCTCCGTACCCCTAATGAGTCCGTGGACCCCACTTAAAGAAACCCTGCACTATACGGACGTGTTTTTTTTTTTGGCGTTTTGTACGATCTTAATAATCCTAACTAACGGATACGATTATATCGTGGTACGGAACTCTCTGTGTAGGACGAGACAGATTCGCACCTAACCGTTTCTCTTATTTACTTACTTTGTTTACTATTGAGTAGTGTTCTTAAAAAACATATTTTATTGCTTCGCTTTGAAAACTTACATGCACGTAATATATTTAATATAGCATTGAATCGAACAAAGGTAAGAAATATTATAAATTATATTATGGATGGTAACAAAACATGTTTTTTGGAAGCAACAGCTGTGTACTCAAGCCACTTTTATTTGTTTATCGTCATTTTTTTAATCTACTCCGGCTACACCGAAATACGAAAATCGAAGTTCGTGTCGTTCGTCCCTCTGACACTTGTACTATTTAATACTAGAGCGAGAGGGACTCGAGTTTCGAGTTTCGTAGTAGCTCTGCAGTTCTCTTTATAGTTTGTCGCCATGTCAATAATATATTTATTAGTAGCACAATAACATGATATTTAAATCGATAGTAACGATAGAGCTATATTTCTAAAGAAAATTTTAGAATTATGATATGATTGAATTTAATTGAATTAGTGACACACACACACACGCACGCACGCACGCACGCACCAACACACACGCACACGCACGCGCACGCGCGCACGCACGCACGCACACACACACACACACTACGTTTTGTTATATTTTGTTCCCTTTTATATTATTGTCTTCTCATTTGTCAATTTTTACTGTCAACCGCACTGGCAGCTGGTCAAGTTACAGGCTCAGCCTAGTTTGGTCACTGACAGATAGTCCTACTGTTGTTAAATTCTGCTTTCTGTGAAACTAAAGTTTTCTTTAAACTATTTTGTATTTGTATTTTTTTTGTATCTACTAAAAATAGTAAGTGTAAGAATGACTTTCAGTTCAGAGAATAATTAATTGATTTTATTTTGTTGCATGTTTATTAAGTTAATATTATTGTGTATTGTACGCTATTATGAATAAAGGGTAGAATATGGTAAAAAAAAACATGAAAACGGAACTTAAACTTTACACATGGAATCTCAGAAATAAACATTACTTCAACATTTCATCAAAATGTTTATTCACAAATACTAACATGTCCTTATATGATAATACTGTTTATCTTGTTCAGAAATGGTGCTGGGGGCACCTGATAGAGGGTCTTTTCCTTCATGAGTTTTCGGAAATGCTATGACATCTCTAATGGAATCAGTATTAAAAACAATAGATACTAATCTATCTATCCCTAAGGCAATACCGGCATGAGGCGGGCAACCACTTCTCAAAGCATTCAGGAAATGCCGTAGCTTCTCTGCGTCCATACCTAACATGGATAATATTTTTTCCTGCAATCTCGCATTATGGATTCGCACTGATCCTCCACCAATTTCATTACCATTCATTACCAAATCATAGGCCAGAGCTCTTACTTTGAGCGGATCAGAATCCAAAAGATGGATGTCATCAGGATGTGGAGAGGTAAATGGATGATGGCATGTCTCCAGTCCTTTTTCTCCCTTTGTAAATAATGGAAAATCAACAACCCACAACACTTCTGTGTGTTCTTCAGTTTTTAACAAGTTTCTGGTTCTCAGCAGTGATGCAATGAGTTCTCGAATCTCACCTAAACACAAGCAAGCGTTTTCATAATCGCCCATTGAAATTATTGCTGAATTCTGTTGACCAATAATATTTTTGAGATTGCTTTCAAAGTCACTGCCAAATTCTTTGTGAATGTCATGGTCAAGAATCACTTTCACTTTATGTTTTTTTGCTATTTCCTTTATTTTATCCTTATTCTTAGCTGTTATTTTTCCTAGCTCAGCTGGATATGGTACAGCAAAAGCATCAAAGTGAGGAATTCTCGATTTCTCTGGAAATAATTGTTTTATATTTTTGAACTGTAAACCATACTGTACATTAGGTTTATCTGAGCCATAATGCTCCAATGCATGTTTGTACGTAATTTTTTTTAATGGTGGTTCTTGCATAAGTTTAGGAAATGTATGAGTTAGCAATGATTCAATCATTGACAGTACTCCTCCTAAGTCCGTAAAAGACATTTCAACATCTAATTGTGTGAATTCAGGTTGTCTGTCAGGGCGGGTGGTCTCATCACGATAACATCTTGCAATTTGGAAGTACCTGTCTACTCCACCGGACATTAACATTTGCTTAAACTGCTGCGGACTTTGTACAAGGGAATAGAACAGTCCAGCATGATGCGTTGGAACCACAAACTCTCTTGCTCCTCCTGGTGTCTGACAAAACAGTGTTGGCGTCTCAACTTCTACAAACCCGTGCTGCTCTACTAGGAACCTCCTCATTCTGTGTAGCATTTGTGACCTTAGTCTCAAAATACTTTGCATTTCAGGAAATCGTAAATCTATATAACGGTGCTGCATTCTTAACTGTTCTTTTGGCTTTTGATAGTTTCTTAGATTAAATGGAAGATTTTCAGCTGTACTCAGAATCTCGAGCCTTTGGATAATAACCTCAATTTCACCAGTTGACATTTCAGAATTGATGGCATTTTTTGGTCTGAGACTTACTTTTCCGTCGACTTTGACAACAGACTCAAGTGGTATATTAGAAAAATCAATGTCCTCTTCACTCACAGTACACTGTAGGACTCCGTACGCATCTCGGAGCAGTAGAAATTTGGATAAACGCAAGTATTGCACCCAACCGCAAATTGTTACATATTCACCTACTTGTGCAGAACTTAGTTCGCCACAAGTATGACTCCTATAAGTAAACGAATTGTAATGCTTAGAATAACAGTTTTCCATGTTGAACTGGTCTCGATTGGGATAATTTTTATAATTTACATGATGTTTGTTTGAAGTAAGATTGCTAAGTTTCGAGTCACTTTTGGTTGTGCATTGAGCCTCAGGAGCCGAGCTAACATAGGTTCTAGCTGCTGACTGCTCAAATATAATAAACCTGTACTTTTTTAGATTTAACAAGTTTTTTCGCCACATTTTCTTCTTTGCGCTGTATTTTTTATGAGACAAGACAAAATTATAACCTCCTCCTCTCCCAGTGCTTCTCCAGTCAAACAAAACAAAAATAAAAAATAAAACTTTCCCCCCCCTCGGAAAATGGCAAAGGGATTTAGCCAATACAGTCTTGAAACGATTATCGATATTTAATTTTACTTTTAGCCACTTTTATTAAAGTTAAGTGTGCAATGTATAAAAATAACCGTATAAAATGATCAATTAATCTTTAGGACTTGGCACAAATTATTGTCGAAAAAGCTCATATGCTATCGTACTGTCAGTAGATTTAAATAAAAAACCGGCCAAGTGCGAGTCGGACTCGCGCACGAAGGGTTCCGTACCATTACTTATACAACATTAGACATTAGCAAAAAAACACGTTCGTTGTATGGAAGCCCCCCATAATATTTATTTTATTCTAATTTATTTTTTTATTTTGAAAGTGAATATACCACACCACTAAATATTCTATGAATATTTCAAGCGTCTACCTGTTGCTGTTATTAATATCAAGCAAAAAAACTGTAAAAAAAAACGTTTGTTTTATGGGAGCCTCCCTTAAATATTTATTTTATTCTGTCTTTAGTATTTGTTATTATTGCGGCCACAGAAATACATAATCTGTGAAAATTTCAACTGTCTAGCTATCACGGTTCATGAGATACAGCCTGGTGACAGACGGACGGATGGACAGCGAAGTCTAGCGACTCAAGTTTCTGGGAGTTGGTAACACTGAATCATCCGTCCGTCAGTGGCGTCAGTCTGTCAGGAGTTGCATTGGAATTATTGTTGAATTATTGCCTACGAAGTGCAAAACTCACAAACTTTATATTAACTTGTTGTTGTATTACAGTTGTTTTCTCTCTCGTACTGCTAGACAAAGTTTACTTAGGCTTCTGTACACTTTATCACGTAGTTATTATATTTTTCTCACGTGTTATTTATAATTTTTACCTACAATGGCAGAAACTGACCTCGCCGATCTTAGAAAACAGTGCATAACAAGTCTCTATCTTTGTTCTGATAATATCTCCAAATATTTAGAGGACAATAAAGAAGCAGAGTTCGCAAAACTAAAGTCTTACGTAGAAGATTACTGTATCTTGGAATCCCAGCAAGAAGAAGCTATACAAGCCTTAGAAAGAGCTAAAGTACGTATTCTTATTAATAATCCTAGCTCGTCTCGATAACTTGGGAACATGTAATTTCTGAATTAAAGCGCGGTTTTCGCGATACGATTAAAAAAGCATCATACTAGTTAGTAAATACATTGCGGGCCTTCAATACCTCATAACCATAACGTCATACATAACTACTTTGGTAGCTTCACAATATCTCGCTAGTCAGATGATTTTACTTGTATTGTGAAGTGCTGAAATTTTTTGCCTTCAGATGCATATAAAAAAACTAACCTAACCATAAATTTTTTTTTGCTGACTGTACTTTTTAATGACTACTTGCATTGTCACCCGAACTACATTTGCATACCAATGATACCAAATTTCAAGTTGATGCTATTAACCATTGAAGAGTTCCATCCTGATCCTGGTTGGACTACCAGGATGTCACTACTAGATTATTGTATTGTCATGTGATTTACATAAGTATTCCAAATGTCAAGTCAATCTGACTACTGGAAGTTGGTCAAATTTAACTTGCAAGATTTGACTACAGACAGACAGACAACGGGACAGGTGAAACTAAATAAAGGCTTGTAAAAATCAGTCATAATATTAACCTTTAGTATCACGCAAAATAGGCGTACTTAGATGTCGAGTTGCAGAAAACAGCCCGCTAATACCTATACATACCTAAACTTTAGTATCTATGTGCCCTGTAGTGCGACAATATATAGGCTCGAATGATGTGTGCCTTGCCAATGCAAAGGCCTCCCCCAAACAGTCTCCAATCTTACACTTACTCACTCTATTTATCTGAACCTTGCGTGACTTGCCTGGCCCCTTTGGCAGACTAAGTTCGTTTGGGACCCAGGCAGCAAAGCTGAGGCCCCCCAGTCCTAAAAGTTGATGCAAGTATTAAGCATACTTTAGCCTTATCTGGCATTTGATCAAGAGAACTTGTGGCCATTTGGAGGCCCCCTGGAACTGTAGGAGCAGACTGGGCTGGACCTTTCACCCCACTGGTAGTCTACTACTGCCTAGCCCACTTCCATTTAGCTTATTTTATGGGTCAAATGGGTGAGTTTCATCTTAAATATCAATTAATTTTATTAATATTTTTGTAAACTTTTGTCTTCAGAGAGAAACTGATGCCTCAAATGTGGATACCTTGCAAGAAAGGTTTGATGCAAATCTACAGAGTCTAGCAAATACACGCTCGAATGTGAACAATCACCCATATATGATGGAAATCAAGAAAAGGATTCAAAGGGGAATGCAGATGTCTAGAAGTGAGTTAATTCTGTATACTTAAGACTGATAAGACATTACTGTTATTATTATTATTACTATGTAACAAAAAGTTTTCGGCATGGACACAAAGTACAATCCTTTTCTAAAGTACCCTGAAAAAATATTTAATAGCAATTTGTTTGTTGTATGATAAACAATATACAAAAGTAAATCAAATGCTAAATCAATAGGTCTCTGACTTAGGAAATTGGAATATATCTACTTTAGCATGTATATCTAAAATGGTTATTTTTGAATTCCTTAAAATTTCATATGCAAGATTGAGTCAAAGACCCATTTAAATACTAATGGATGAATATTATCTGCAAATGCTATTTAATTAGGCACTCTGGTCCTGTGTGTGAATTGAGCTTTAATTACTTACAACGCTGCAGTTGTTCAAATGTGTGTGTACAAGTTCCCAATCTGCAGTGGGCTCATGAGGGAACTGCAGTCCATGCCCTCTCATTGTGACAGGAAGACTGTGCCCACCAGTAAGATATATACATATAGGTTGATGAGTTTATGCATAAATAAATAAATTCTTTTTTTCAGACAATTTGGAGGAATCAGACATGGCCATAACAGAATCCGACAATA
Organism: Choristoneura fumiferana; assembly: GCF_025370935.1. Taxonomy (NCBI): domain Eukaryota; kingdom Metazoa; phylum Arthropoda; class Insecta; order Lepidoptera; family Tortricidae; genus Choristoneura; species Choristoneura fumiferana. Next base: position 3,606,599 of record NC_133483.1, read on the forward strand.
GACCAGTAAGTAGAACACTTTCTATCCCTTCACAAAAGTTGACACAGCCCTTGACTTGCACAAAACGCAACATAACCAATGGCAAATATAACTGCTGGACATAGGCCTCCCCCAAGGATTTCCACTCAGACCGGTCTTGTGCTTTCCGCATCCAACGCGATCCCGCGATCTTAACCAGGTCGTCGCTCCATGAAATAGCAAAGTTTGCAATACGCAAAATCTTCACAACGCATAATATTGTGAAACACGCGGAACGTACATAAGCAAGAAGTACATTCGCATTTTTCCGATTTGCGAATGTATCTACTTTTTGCTTTTTATACATCCCGCCTGTTTCACAATATGCATTGTGAAGATTTTGCCACTGGTTAAATTGGGCGTTGTTTGTCCATTTTGCTTTCAAAGCGAGATTCTGTACACGACCTCGCGACATCAAAATTTTAATTTAAAAAGGCGCCATTAAAATTTTAATTTGCATCGAAAACTGGAAAATGGCACCCCTTGCCATTCGGTGCCTAAAGCGACTGGCCCTCTTGCTCAACCCCAGGACTGGTACGTTTATACTAATTATTGAATTTATAAATATCACCCAATCCAAAAAAAACTTATTCTTGATTTCAGATTGATCCCATAACAAAGAGGCCTATTGAAGACCCCGTCAAGAACACAGTCTGTGGACACATTTACGATAGAGAGGCCATTATGAATCTGCTCAACCTGAAGAAGAAAATTAAATGTCCAGGTATTGTACAGAGGATTATACTTATCAATCCAATAACACTGAAAGAGTACAGTTAAAGAAACTAAAGCGCATACCAGTGTAGAACCTTTGTGCTATTGATCATATTGATATTCCATATTATTATATCTGACAAAGAAATCATAGCAAAATTGATTATGAAAGGTCCCACTCTGGTACGCGATTCAGTTTACAAGTTTACTCAATTGTACATGTATGAGTGTAGTCATAGCTTGCAAAAGCCCCAGGTAAAGCCTGATAAAATGATAATAATAATGATAAATGATGGTAGGGGCGAACAAATGGCAGACTAAGAAATTTGGGCACATTACTAGTCATTGAATGTGTACATCATTGATATTTGTATTTTCGTCCATGCAAAAGGGAGGTTCCCCGAGTGGGCCAGGATTTGCAGAGACAGCAGACGGGGCGGGGATAGGGGGACGTTGGCGTAAAAAAGTGGGAGTTTTTGGAATACAGTTGAAATATAGCAGTAGGAGTTCTACCGAAAACAGTAAATCTTTGAAAGTAGTCTACAAGAAAAAATGTTTGGGAACCTCTAAATAAAGGCTAAGTTCCGAACCGACATTGGTTGTCGTTATAAGAACTTGGCGCACGCAACTCATGATAATTTATTTTAACAATTCCAGTGGCGGGTTGCGGCAACAGGAACCCAATAAACCCCAATCAGCTGATCAGTGACGAAGAACTGAAGTTCCAAATGTCACTCAACACCCACTCGACTATGATACAGCAGTCTATGATGAACTTGGATGACAGTGATTGAATCATCTCAGCTCCCTAGTACTAGTTTAAAGTATTATTCCATGTTACCAAATGTTATTCTGATTATAAGTATAAGGTATAAGTAAAGCCTATTTTTGGAATTGTGTATTTTATTTTATTTTATCACAATGAATAAAAGATTATCAATATTCAGTGAGATCAGTGCCGTCAAAGTCGATTTACTGTGATTGAGTACAAATGGAAAATTGCCAATTTGAAGTTATACATCTGAGCAGAAAAAAAAACAAAGAAAATTGTCCATCCTGATTATCGTTTAAAATTTAATTTAGTCCCACGGTAAATTTGGGTAGTATTGAAAATACAAACAAATATGGATGCACAGAAAAACCAGAAAAATAAGACCAGCGCTGGTGGTTTAAATAATACAAAAAGACTCCAAAAATCAATCTTAAATTTGAGAAGGTCCATACATTTTTTTTTAAACTTATCATATTTTTTGCCAGAAAATGTAGTCAGTAATAGCCATAGCCAGCGCATCCAATCAATCCTTAAGCTGCGTTTCCACCAATAATGTGTTTTTCATTAAGTAATAGAAACCCTTAATTTACCTCGCCTCGCACAGCACATCTCTTGTGGAAACAGCTGTGTGGAGCGAGGCGAGGTAAAAGAAGCGTTTCTATTGGGTGCTATTGGTTAATGAAAAACACATTCCTCGCATATTATTGGTGGAAACGCAGCTATTATTTGAAACTCAAAGTACTTACATGAGTAAGAATAGAATAAACAGTGCCCTTAGTGTAAGTTTTCGGTTACAAAATACGTCACGATCGCGTTAAAATCTCAATTTGTATGGAAACACGAACATCGCAATCGTTCCGCTAGAGGCGCTCTTCGTGTTTCCATATAAATTGAGATTTTAACGCGAACGCGATCGAGACGTATTTTGTAACCGAAAAATTACACTAAGGGCACAGAACCTAACTGACCCTTAACCCTTAAAAGGCAGAGGCGATTTAGCGACCACTTGCATTGATTTGGAAACTGAACCTTATTGCTTTCATAATATGTCACAATTTCCATTGTAATTATTGAAAATACGACTAGCTTTAAAAATACTCTTTGTATGCTCCAATAAATGGTGCCTTATAAAGGGTTAAACTCACTAGGTTAAGGTAAAAATTAAGTAATAAAATGAAACAACAAAGTAGCTTTAGAATGGTTTTATTTCAGCGAGAACTATTCTATAACAATGCATTTATGTTTAAACACATTACCAAGATCTGCAGATTGTTCTGAAGCGATATAATATACATTTTGGGATTGTTAAACCATTTATTTTGGTATTTTAATGAAGTAATCGTTCGATTTATTGAAATCTCGCATTACAGTACCTATACTAGGGATGTTGGTCCGTTTAACTACAATAAAAGTGCATTATAACAAGAATAAAAACTTTCAACTATCAAACTATGTGAAGCTCACCTTATTTATAATTAAATTCTATATGTGAAACAATTATTTTTTACTATTCCAATATTTTCAAACATAGTTTTGTAATAAACTTGTTCAAGATTCTTTTGGGATT